>NC_092099.1:26533123-26815623 GCF_045679555.1 Salvelinus alpinus
AACAGGACTAACTGGCAACGGTTAAACAGAGAACACAGATATAAATACACAGGTGATAATGGGGAAGATGGGCAACACCTGGAGGGGGGTGGAGACAATCACAAGGACAGGTGAAACAGATCAGGGTGTGACATTAACAATACAAACACACAAACAGCACTCGCACGCACAATACCATACTGAAGGTAACTGCATGCTCCTTAAAACCTCTACCACTTCTCTCTCCCGGATCTGGGATCCTCCTCATCAAAAAAGCTGACTAGCATAGCCTAGCCTAACGGGACAGGGATATCATATAATATATTTTTCATGAAATCACAAGTCCAATACAGCAAATGAAAGATAAACATCTTGTGAATCCAGCCATCATTTCCGATTTTTAAAATGTTTTACAGCGAAAACACAATATGTATTTCTATTAGCTAACCACAATAACCAAAGACTCAACCGCATATTTTCACCATGTTTCTACCGCATAGGTAGCTATCACAAAACCGACCAAATAGAGATATAATTAGTGACTAACCAAGAAACAACTTCATCAGATGACAGTCTTATAACATGTTATACAATAAATTTATGTTTTGTTCGAAAATGTGCATATTTGAGGTATAAATCATAGTTTTACATTGCAGCTACCATCACAAATAGCACCGAAGCAGCCAGAATAATTACAGAGAGCAACGTGAAATACATAAATACTCATCATAAAACATTTATGAAAAATACATGGTGTACAGCAAATGAAAGATAAACATCTTGTGAATCCAGCCAATATTTCCGATTTTTAAAGTGTTTTACAGCGAAAACACAATATAGAATTATATTAGCTTACCACAATAGCCAAACACACAAATGCATTTATTCACCGCAAAAGGTAGCTATCGCAAAAACCATCAAAAGATATAAAATTAATCACTAACCTTGACCAACTTCATCAGATGACAGTCTTATAAAATCAGGTTATACAATACATTTATGTTTTGTTCGAAAATGTGCATATTTAGAGCTGCAAACCGTGGTTATACATTGTGAATATGTAGCGTCGATTCACCAGAATGTTCGGAGCTATTTTGGACACTCACCTAATCTGACCAAAGAACTCATCATAAACTTTACATAAAAATACTTGTTGTATGGCAAATGAAAGATACACTGGTTCTTAATGCAACCGCCGTGTTAGATTTTTAAAAATAACTTTACCATAACAAACAGCTTGCGTTATTGCGAGACAGCGCTCCCAAAACGGCAGAGAATAGGAATCAACATTTTCCACAGAAATACAAAATAACATCATAAATTGTTCTTACTTTTGCTGAGCTTCCATCAGAATCTTGTACAAGGAGTCCTTGGTCCAGAATAAATCGTTGTTTGGTTTTAGAATGTCCATTTCTTCTGTCGAATTAGCAACCTTAGCTAGCCATGTGGCGCGAACATGCCCATCTTCTCTTGACGCAAAGAACGGAAAATTCCAAAAGTCCCAATAAACGTTGAATAAACTGATAAAACTCGGTTGAAAAAACCTACTTTATGATGTTATTATCACATGTATCAAATAAAATTAGAGCCGGAGATATCTGCCGTGTATACCGAACGCTTATCAGAAGACAATGTCGACGTACTTCGCGCGCCAGAGAAGACAAAGAAATGTCCAGACCTGTCACTCCAAAAGCTCTTGTTCGGCCTCAGATCAAGCTAGACACCCCATTCCACCTTCCACTGCCTGTTGACATCTAGTGGAAGGCGTATGAAGTGCATGCATATCGATAAATATAAGGCAATTGAATAGGCAGGCCCTGGAACAGAGCATCGTTTTCAGATTTTTCACTTCCTGTATGGAAGTTTGCTGCAAAATGAGTTCTGTTTTACTCACAGATATAATTCAAACAGTTTTAGAAACTTGAGAGTGTTTTCTATCCAATAGTAATAATAATATGCATATTGTATGATCTAGAATAGAGTACGAGGCAGTTTAATTTGGGCACGATTTTTTCCAAAGTGAAAACAGCGCCCCCCTATTGACAAGAATTAAGTAATACAAACAAATATGTTGGGCCTCGACAGACAAATACATATACAGTCATATGAGCCCAGAGAGAGTTACTCACATGCACTTTCTGCTCCCTTTCCTATCCAGTGATTTAATTATGTCAAAATAACCACACAATAAAAAATGGCTGCTGCAACTGGTTCTCATGTACCTACACTCAACACCCTATTCTCTTTGTAGTCCACTACTTTTGATGAGAACCACATAAGCCACAGACATATGACGGGAGGAGAAAGAGAGAGAGAATGTGTTCGAAAAGAAAAGGAAGATCAGAATGAAGGAAGGAATTAGGGGAGGCCATTGGGGGAGAGGACTAGAAATTATGGAGTCTGATTTCCCAAGGTGCACCTCTTACCAGAGCGCTGCTTATTGTGTTCCATGGCATGACACTAGTTTACCTGTGATAGACCCTGCTTCCAGACCTGAGGACACCCCCTCTCCCTATTCTCCCCTTTCCCTCCCTCTACCTCTCATCCTCTCTCACCCCCTCTCACCACCCCCCAAAACCTAATCCTCCACCATCCTTTTCTTCTCTCCCCTCTCTCCTCCTCCCTACCCCTACCCTGTACCTCCCCACCCCCATATCTCCTCATCCCTCTCTTCTCTCCTCCCTACCCCCACCCTGAAACTCCCCACCCCCAATGACAGGACATGTGAGGTAAGGGGATGTGAGGTGAATCTGAGCAGGGTAAACAAAAACGACACAGTTGTTAAATTATATGGAAAATTTGGGAACAGGCAGCAGGCCGGGGGGGAGAAGAAAGAGAGGAGAAGAGGAGAGTATGGGAGGAGGGTGTTAGGGAGTTCCTATCTCCTTTTGGTAAACATACCCAGCATCCCTTAGCTCTAACACGCATAATTGTGCATACATAATTGCCGTGGTTACGCAACTAAGTGGGTTACTGGTACATCAATAATTTGTGTTTCAGACTCAGCTCTACGGCTCTGTTTTCATTCTTTCACATTGTTTTCTTTCTCATGTCTCTGCTATTCAGATCCTTTCTCTTTTCTTTATTGGTAACAATGAAAAGGAAACACTAAGACATTCTTTGTGATGATTTACCTATGTACCGTAGGCCTATTTATTCATAGTTTGAAAGGAAATATATAGAGTGGGGAGAACAAGTATTTGATACACTGCCGATTTTGCAGGTTTTCCTACTTACAAAGCATGTAGAGGTCTGTAATTTTTATCATAGGTCCACTTCAACTGTGAGAGACGGAATCTAAAACAAAAATCCAGAAAATCACATTGTATGATTTTTAAGTAATTAATTTGCATTTTATTGCATGACATAAGTATTTGATCACCTACCAACCAGTAAGAAATCCGGCTCTCACAGACCTGTTCGTTTTTCTTTAAGAAGCCCTCCTGTTCTCCACTCATTACCTGTATTAACTGCACCTGTTTGAACTCGTTACCTGTATAAAAGACACCTGTCCACACACTCAATCAAACAGACTCCAACCTCTCCACAATGGCCAAGACCAGAGAGCTGTGTAAGGACATCAGGGATACAATTGTAGACCTGCACAAGGCTGGGATGGGCTACAGGACAATAGGCAAGCAGCTTGGTGAGAAGACAACAACTGTTGGCGCAATTATTAGAAAATGGAAGAAGTTCAAGATGACGGTCAATCACCCTCGGTCTGGGGCTCTATGCAAGATCTCACCTCGTGGGGCATCAATAATCATGAGGAGGGTGAGGGATCAGCCCAGAACTACACAGCAGGACCTGGTCAATGACCTGAAGAGAGCTGGGACCACAGTCTCAAAGAAAACCATTAGTAACACACTACGCCGTCATGGATTAAAATCCTGCAGCGCACGCAAGGTCCCCCTGCTCAAGCCAGCGCATGTCCAGGCCTGTCTGAAGTTTGCCAATGACCATCTGGATGATCCAGAGGAGGAATGGGAGAAGGTCATGTGGTCTGATGAGACAAAAATAGAGCTTTTTGGTCAAAACTCCACTCGCCGTGTTTGGAGGAAGAAGAAGGATGAGTACAACCCCAAGAACACCATCCCAACCGTGAAGCATGGAGGTGGAAACATCATTCTTTGGGGATGCTTTTCTGCAAAGGGTACAGGACGACTGCACCGTGTTGAGGGGAGGATGGATGGGGCCATGTATCGCGAGATCTTGGCCAACAACCTCCTTCCCTCAGTAAGAGCATTGAAGTTGGGTCGTGGCTGGGTCTTCCAGCATGACAACGACCCAAAACACACAGCCAGGGCAACTAAGGAGTGGCTCCGTAAGAAGCATCTCAAGGTCCTGGAGTGGCCTAGCCAGTCTCCAGACCTGAACCCAATAGAAAATCTTTGGAGGGAGCTGAAAGTCCGTATTGCCCAGCGACAGCCCCGAAACCTGAAGGATCTGGAGAAGGTCTGTATGGAGGAGTGGGCCAAAATCCCTGCTGCAGTTTGTGCAAACCTGGTCAAGAACTACAGCAAACGTATGATCTCTGTAATTGCAAACAAAGGTTGCTGTACCAAATATTAAGTTCTGCTTTTCTGATGTATCAAATACTTATGTCATGCAATAAAATGCAAATTAATTACTTAAAAATCATACAATGTGATTTTCTGGATTTTTGTTTTAGATTCCGTCTCACAGTTGAAGTGTACCTATGATGAAAAGTACATACCTCTACATGCTTTGTAAGTAGGAAAACCTGCAAAATCAGCAGTGTCTCAATACTTGTTCTCCCCACCGTATATTGACTGCTTGATAAAAACTGTGCCATATATGGCAAATGAAGGCATCATTTTAGAACCTTCCAGGGTCAGGATTATTAGCAGCCTGTGTGTGCGTGTGTGTGTGTGTGGGTGTGTGGGTGGGTGGGTGGGTGGGTGGGTGGTTCCACAAGAACACTAAACGAACAAAAATGTTACCAACTGGGTAACTTTTGTTAGTCCCCACAAGGTCAACTGCTATTTCTAGGGGGTTTAGGGTTAAGGTTAGAATTTGTGTTATTTAGGGTTAGGTTTAGGGTTAGGTTTAAGAGGGTTTCTGTTTATGCTGGTATCAAACCTTGGGTTGCACGGGCCTATTGCAACGTTCTGCCCTGTTTCTATATTGTACATCTGACCGGACTGGAGATGGTGAGAGAACATGAAAGGCAACAGGAGGAAGACAATTGTTGATAAAGTGTTGCGGGTTAAAAAGTTTCATTAAAAAAAAAATGTTATATAATAAAACCATAATAAAACATACAAACTGGATCAATGAAATAAATAAATAAGTACATAATTGGAAATCCCCCCCAAGGGATGAAGGGATTAAGTTCTCCAAAGATAAGTGCTATGTTAAAGTGCTTGATATAATAACATTCAATATAAAATATAAAAAAGACAAAACCAGATTAAGCAAGTAAATACATTATTTTAGGTTTAGGGTTAAGGTTAACATTAGGGTTAGGGGTAGGGAAAATACGATTTTGAATGGGACTGAATTGTGTGTCCCCACAAGGTAGTTTAGTTAAAAAGACTGTGTGTGTGTGTTTGTTTCTTTGGCATTGAGGTTTTGTAGGGTGAGGGAATGAAATTGATTATCAACAAAAATGTTAGGTGTCAGCAAAATTGCATGTGACACACACACACAGTCTAAGAGCGGAGGTCCCAGCCTCTCCCGATGCAGTAGGTAATTAACATAACCATGTATGTTGAGGCAGACAGAAACATGCTGATAGAGAGAGAGAGATGGGGTGGATGGCCGGACAGAGAGAGAGACAGAGGGATAGAGAGAGATGGGGAGCTATAGTTAGAGGTCTAAGCCGTAGCCAACAAAAGACAGACTGAGTGAGCAGAGAAGTAGAGAAGCCAAGGGGGTGGAACACAGGGAGGATTTGGGTCACAAAATACCAAGAGGGAAGGCTGAGGTAGGGTCTGTGTGTGTGTATATACAGTGGGGAGAACAAGTATTTGATACACTGCTGATTTTGCAGGTTTTCCTACTTACAAAGCATGTAGAGGTCTGTAATTTGTATCATGGGTACACTTCAACTGTGAGAGACGGAATCTAAAACAAAAATCCAGAAAATCACATTGTATGATTTTTAAGTAATTCATTTGCATTTTATTGCATGACATAAGTATTTGATCACCTACCAACCAGTAAGAATTCCTGCTCTCACAGACCTGTTCGTTTTTCTTTAAGAAGCCCTCCTGTTCTCCACTCATTACCTGTATTAACTGCACCTGTTTGAACTCGTTACCTGTATAAAAGACACTTGTCCACACACTCAATCAAACAGACTCCAACCTCTCCACAATGGCCAAGACCAGAGAGCTGTGTAAGGACATCAGGGGTAAAATTGTAGACCTGCACAAGGTTGGGATGGGCTACAGGACAATAGGCAAGCAGCTTGGTGAGAAGGTAACAACTGTTGGCGCAATTATTAGAAAATGGAAGAAGTTCAAGATGACGGTCAATCACCCTCGGTCTGGGGCTCCATGCAAGATCTCACCTCGTGGGGCATCAATGATCATGAGGAAGGTGAGGGATCAGCCCAGAACTACACAGCAGGAACTGGTCAATGACCTGAAGAGAGCTGGGACCACAGTCTCAAAGAAAACCATTAGTAACACACTACGCCGTCATGGATTAAAATCCTGCAGCGCACGCAAGGTCCCCTTGCTCAAGCCAGCGCATGTCCAGGCCCGTCTGAAGTTTGCCAATGACCATCTGGATGATCCAGAGGAGGAATGGGAGAAGGTCATGTGGTCTGATGAGACAAAAATAGAGCTTTTTGGTCTAAACTCCACTCGCCGTGTTTGGAGGAAGAAGAAGGATGAGTACAACCCCAAGAACACCATCCCAACCGTGAAGCATGGAGGTGGAAACATAATTCTTTGGGGATGCTTTTCTGCAAAGGGGACAGGACGACTGCACCGTATTGAGGGGAGGATGGATGGGGCCATGTATCGTGAGATCTTGACCAACAACCTCCTTCCCTCAGTAAGAGCATTGAAGATGGGTCGTGGCTGGGTCTTCCAGCATGACAACGACCCAAAACAGACAGCCAGGGCAACTAAGGAGTGGCTCCGTAAGAAGCATCTCAAGTTCCTGGAGTGGTCTAGCCAGTCTCCAGACCTGAACCCAATAGAAAATCTTTGGAGGGAGCTAAAAGTCCGTATTGCCCAGCGACAGCCCCGAAACTTGAAGGATCTGGAGAAGGTCTGTATGGAGGAGTGGGCCAAAATCCCTGCTGCAGTGTGTGCAAACCTGGTCAAGAACTACAGCAAACGTATGATCTCTGTAATTGCAAACAAAGGTTTCTGTACCAAATATTAAGTTCTGCTTTTCTGATGTATCAAATACTTATGTCATGCAATAAAATGCAAATTAATTACTTAAAAATCATACAATGTGATTTTCTGGATTTTTGTTTTAGATTCCGTCTCTCACAGTTGAAGTGTACCTATGATAAAAATTACAGACCTCTACATGCTTTGTAAGTAGGAAAACCTGCAAAATCGGCAGTGTATCAAATAATTGTTCTCCCCACTGTATATTTGTGTGTGTGTTATTGGGTTTACTATCCTTCAGGAGAGCAGAAGTCCATCCTCACAAGGATAATAAAACAAGGACATTTCGCACAAGTGGGGACATTTCGGCGGTACCCACAACAAAAAATGCTATTTTAGGCTTAGGGGTTAGATTTAGGGTGAGGCTTTAAATGTGTGAATTAGGGTTACCGTTAGAATTAGGGGTTAGGGGTTAGGGTTAATGAAAATGATTATCAACAAAAATGTCAGGTCTCAACAAAATTGCATGTGACACACACATGCACACTGCCACAGTGCCAGTCTAAGAGCACAGGTCCCAGCCTCTCCCAATGCAGTAGGTAATTAACATAACCATCTGTGTGTTAAGGGCAGAGGCAGACAGGCACATACTGAGAGATAGAGAGAGAGAGAGAGAACTAGAGAGAGAACTAGAGAGAGAACTAGAGAGAGAACTAGAGAGAGAACTAGAGAGAGAACTAGAGAGAGAGAGAACTAGAGAGAGAGAACTAGAGAGAGAACTAGAGAGAGAGAGAGAGAGAGAGAACTAGAGAGAGAGAGAGAACTAGAGCGAGAACTAGAGCGAGAACTAGAGAGAGAACTAGAGAGAGAACTAGAGAGAGAGCTAGAGAGAGAGAGAGAGAGAACTAGAGAGAGAGAGAGAACTAGAGAGAGAACTAGAGAGAGAGAGAGAGAACTAGAGAGAGAGAGAACTAGAGAGAGAACTAGAGAGAGAAAGAGAGAGAGAACTATAGAGAGAACTAGAGAGAGAACTAGAGAGAGAGAACTAGAGAGAGAGAGAGAGAGAGAGAGAGAGAGAACTAGAGAGAGAGAGAGAACTAGAGAGAGAACTAGAGAGAGAGAGAGAGAACTAGAGAGAGAGAGAACTAGAGAGAGAAAGAGAGAGAGAGAACTAGAGAGAGAACTAGAGAGAGAACTAGAGAGAGAGAACTAGAGAGAGAACTAGAGCGAGAACTAGAGAGAGAACTAGAGAGAACTAGAGAGAGCTAGAGAGAGAGAGAGAGAGAGAGATAACTAGAGAGAGAGAGAGAACTAGACAGAGAACTAGAGAGAGAGAGAGAGAACTAGAGAGAGAGAGAACTAGAGAGAGAAAGAGAGAGAGAGAACTAGAGAGAGAACTAGAGAGAGAGAACTAGAGAGAGAACTAGAGAGAGAACTAGAGAGAGAACTAGAGAGAGAGAGAGAGAGAGAACTAGAGAGAGAACTAGAGAGAGCGATAAAGGTCTTCCAAAACAGGTCTAATTGCCAGTACCACAAATATAAATTCCATCTAAACAACGTTGCCCTAAACCACACAAAAAAACTTTACCTACCTCTACCTAAACATCAGCACCACACGACTTCAACAAAGCTGTGAACGATCTGAGAGACAAGAAGGGCCTTCTACGCCATCAAAAATAACATAAAATTTGACATCCCAATTAGGATCTGGCTAAAAATACTTATAGAACCCATTACACTTTATGGTTTTGAGATCTGGCATCCACTTACCAACCAAGAATTCACATAATGGGACGAACACGAAATATAGAATTCTGCAAAAACATCCTCCGTGTACAAAGTAAAACACCAAATAATGCATGCAGAGTAGAATTAGGACGCTACCCTCTTATTATCAAAATCAAGAAAAGAGCCGTTAAATTCTACAACCACCTAAAAGGAAGCAATTTCCAAACCTTCTAAAACAAAGCCATCTCCTACAGAGAAACTAACCTAGAGAAGTGCCCTAAGCAAGCTGGTTCTGGGGCTCTGTTCACAAAGCAAACAGACCCTACAGAACCCCAGGGCAGAAACACAATTAGACCCAGCCGAATTATAAGATAATTACTTGACACATTGGAAATAATTAATAAATAAAAAAACTGAGCAAACTGGAACGCCATTTGGCCCTAAACAGAGAGCACACAGTGGCAGAATACATGACCACTGTGACTGACCCAAAATTAAGGAAAGCTTTGACTATGTACAGACTCAGTGAGCATAGCCTTACTATTGAGAGAGGCAGACCTGGCTCTCAAGAGAAGACAGGCTATCTGCACACTGCCCACAAAATGAGGTGGAAACTGAGCTGCACTTCCTAACCTCCTCCAGCGACATTAGAGACACATATGTGACCGACCGGTTCAAATCGGTCTTATGTAGCAACATTTTTAATTGTGTTGTTTACATTGGATAAAAGTAGAGACTCAGAGCTACAAAATGGTATATCAAACACTACAGTTGAGGAACAATGAGGAAGTAATTTTGCTTTGAAAGTTGATAAACTTGTAAACTCACTTCTGAGAAAATTACCTTTGAATATTTTGGAGAGCCCTTCTTTGTCTACACCCATTCAGCATCGTTCACACCCTCTGTCTCGCTAACTTGCTAGCTACTTGCAGACATCTAAGTGAGAGAGAACAGCTCACTGAATATTACTCGCTCAACAGAGCTGGTTAGGCTGTTATGTTATCCAGAGTGTTGGTGACTGCAACTGTGCTGTCAGATTGTCCATGTGTAACGCGTTCAGAGCGCACACTGGACGCTTTGGTCGATGAGTAGTGTTGATCCGAACGTTCTGACCTCACAACGGCAGTCAAGCACCCAAGCTAACTGGCTAACATTGGCTAACAGACACATAATGAGAGAACACCCCACTCTGACCATTTTACTCGCCCTAGCAGAGCTGGTTAGGCTGTTTTCATGTTATGCAGAGCATTGGTGACCGTAACTATGCTGCTGGCAACAATTTAGTTACGCATATTTGCCGACGTTTACTGACACTGGCCATATTTAACGGGTGTTGAGCATTCGTAAATTCATCAGTTATTCTGCGCTCTGGCACACTAAGATGAGAGTCTTTTGTTAAGACATGTAGTTAGCTAGCTAGCTAGGTAAACAATTAACCATAATCCCAACTCATGACGTTACTACCCTGCATGAATCTGCAGGTAGCTAACCAACCAGGTTTGAATTTTTATATTATTTAACCAGGTAGGCTGGTTGAGAACAAGTTCTCATTTGCAACTGCGACCTGGCCAAGATGAAGCAAAGCAGTTCGACACATACAACAACACAGAGTTACACATGGAATAAACAAACATACAATCAATAATACAGTAGGAAAATCTATACACAGCATGTACAAATGAGGTAGGATAAGAGAGTTAAGGCAATAAATAGGCCATGGTGGCGAAGTAATTACAATATAGCAATTAAACACTGTAATGGTAGAATGTGCAGAAGATGAATGTGCAAGTAGAGATACTGGGGTGCAAAGGAGCAAGATAAATAAATAAATACAGTATGGGGATGAGGTAGATTGGATGGGCTATTTACAGATGAGCTATGTACAGGTACAGTGATCTGTGAGCTGCTCTGACAGCTGGTGCTTAAAGCTAGTGAGGGAGGTAAGAGTCTCCAGCTTTAGTGATTTGTGCAGTTCGTTCCAGTCATTGGCAGCAGAGAATTGGAAGGAGAGGCGGCCAAAGGAAGAATTGTTCAATGTTAGCTAGCTACATAACTAGTGGCTCTTAGATGTGAATTATAAGATCATACATGTAACGTTAGTTAGTGAGCCAGCCAGCTAATGTTAGCTAGCTAGCTAACAGTACAATTTAAATTGAAATTAAAGTACTTTATGTAAAAATTATAAACGTGTAATATCTGAAAATGTAGCTAGCTAGGCTATCTTACCCGTGGTCTGAAATTGGAGTAGATAGCCAGAGCGAATGTACCAGCTAGTATGTCTATCAACAATTGTTGCAGTGACATTCTATTGAAATAGATACTTGCATAGTGGAGTCTTTTGTTAAGACATGTAGCTGGCTAGCTAGCTAAACAATTAAATATAGTCCCAACTCATGACGTTACTACCCTGCAGGAATCTGCAGGTAGCTAACCATCCAGGTTCAATGTTAGCTAGCTAAAATTAGGCTATAATTAGTCAAGCAAATGTGTCTGAGATACGAAGAATAAGATCATACACATAACGTTAGCTAGCGTGCAGGCCAGCTAATGTTAGCTAGCTAACAGTACACTTCAACTTGTAATGAAACCACTTTCTGTCAAAATTAGAAACGTGTAATATCTGAAAATGTACCTGTATACATCATGGTTGGCGTCTCCTGTCGCCCTTAGTTTGAAGATGTAAACCGGAGACAAGTGTTTTCTCCATCTACTTAGCTATCATACTCGAATTCCACTGATTTCAAAACTTCCTCCAGAAAGTGGAGAGCAAACACATAACGTTAGCTTGCGAGCCAGCCAGCTAAGTTTAGCTAGCTAACAGTACACTTTAACTTGACACTAGGTTTATGCAGTTTTACTATCCGATACATATTTTTTTTAAAGCCGCGTTAGACAGGAGTACCTAGACTACCTAGACTCAAATAGACAGAAGCATGCTATATGGCAGACCAACCCAAACTCATCTCTCGGCATGTCCAGCCCAATCATTATCTTACCCAGTCATGACTAGTGGGAGGTTGCTGCCTTTTTCTGTGAAAAAACCCCAACAAGGCTCGTAATTTAACAATTTTATTTGTATTTACATATGGCATACAAGTTTGTTGTTAAGGCACATGAAAGTTCACATGTTCGAAAAGGCATTTCTGCCAAAAAAACGCATTTTGATCAACACCAAAAAAGTTGAAGTTCAAACGGCTCTCCTATGAAGTAGAGACCCGCGATATACGCGTAGTTTCCTGAAACAGGTCACATATTTCCCTCAGATTACGCAGACCCACAAAGAATTTGAAAACAAATCCAATCTTGAAAATCTATTACTTGAAATATCACAATGTGCCATCACAGCAGCAAGATTTGTGACCTGTTTCCACAAGAAAAGGTCAACCAGTGAAGCACAAACACCATTGTAAATACAACCCATATTTGTATATTTATTTTTCTTTTTGTACTTTAATTATTTGCACATTGTGACAACACTGTACGTAGGCATAATATAACATTTGAAATGTTTCTATTCTTTTGAAACTGTGTAATGTGTAATGTTTACTGTTCATTTCAGATTTTTTATTTCACTTTTGTTCATTATCTATTTCACTTGCTTTGGCAATGTAAACATACAGTAGTTCTCAGGCCAATAAAGCCCTTTGAATTGAATTAAATTGAGAGAGTTGTGAAAACTGTCCATCCTCATTTACATAAGTGATAATGACAGAGAATCCGGTGTTTAGAGGATATATTAGCATGGGTGTTGTTAGGCCCGAGACCATGCCAATATCTCTTCCAAATGCTATCTTAGAGGGCATTTTCACTTTTATACAACGGGTTACCAGCATATTCAAATAATGATTGACATATTTTAATTAAAAACATTATCTTGATTCATTTATTCATACTATTCCATCCTTCAAGGAGATATAGTTCCGACACAAATCCTAGGGTTGCTACCTAAGCCGGCTGGTCGTTTGTTCTATCAGTTCAGTTTACAGAAACACAACCCAGTTGTTAAGTTTTTTTGTTCTGTATTTATGGACTTGACTCAGTTATTCATTCCAAATGTTCTATTGCTATACTGGCTGGCAACATTCTTATCCCTTACTTTCTAGCTAGCCAACTACGGCTAACTTACAGTCACGTCAATCAGTACAGCCAGAATAATAGCAAAGTAGCTGCATTTGCATTTGTTTAACCTGTCTAGCCCCAGCGTTCCGCTAGCGGAACTCCTCCCACATTCCACTGAAAAGGCGAAATTCAAAAAATATTTTTGAGAAATATTTAACTTTCACACATTAACAAGTCCAATACAGCAAATGAAAGATACACATATTGTGAATCCAGTCAACATGTCCGATTTTTAAAATGTTTTACAGCGAAAACACCACATATATTTATGTTAGCTCACCACCAAATACAAAAAAGGACAGACATTTTTCACAGCACAGGTAGCATGCACAAAGCCAACCTAACTAACCAAGAACCAACCAAACTAACCAAGAAACAACTTCATCAGATGACAGTCTTATAACATGTTATACAATAAATCTATGTTTTGTTCGAAAATGTGCATATTTGAGGTATAAATCAGTTTTACATTGCAGCTACCATCACAGCTACCGTCAGAAATAGCACCGAAGCAGCCAGAGTAATTATAGAGACCAACGTGGAATACCTAAATACTCATCATAAAACATTTCTGAAAAATGCATGGTGTACAGCAAATGAAAGACAAGCATCTTGTGAATCCAGCCAATATTTCAGATTTTTAAGTGTTTTACAGCAAAAACACAATATGGCATTATATTAGCTTACCACAATAGCCAGAAACACAAGCCAATTACCAGCAGCAAAAGTTAGCGATCGTAACAAACCAGCAAAAGATATATAATTTTTGACTAACCTTGATAAGCTTCATCAGATGACAGTCCTATAACATCAGGTTATACATACACTTATGTTTTGTTCGAAAATGTGCATATTTAGAGCTGAAATCAGTGGTTATACATTGTGCTAACGTAGCATCTTTTTCCCACAACGTCCGGATATTTTTCTGACACTCACATATTCTGACCAAATAACTATTCATAAACATTACTAAAAAATACATGTTGTATAGGAAATGATAGATACACTAGTTCTTAATGCAATCGCCGTGTTCTAAAAATAACTTCATTACGACATGCAGTTTACGTTATGGCGAGAGCGTGCCCAAAATCTGGGCGCAAACTACTAGTTCACATGTTCGACAGATATATGAAATAGCATCATAAAATGGGTCCTACTTTTGATGATCTTCCATCAGAATGTTGTACAAGGGGTCCTTTGTCCAAAACAATCGTTGTTTGGATTTAGAATGTCCTCTTCTCCAGTCAATTAGCACGGAAAGCTAGCAAAGTGGCGCGAAGCTCTCCTTCCTGAACAAACGCAGACAAAGCAACACGCCTAACGTCCCGAAAAAAATTCAATAATCTAATAAAACTATATTGAAAAAACATACTTTACGATGATATTGTCACATGTATCAAATAAAATCAAAGCCGGAGATATTAGTCGTCTATAACGACAGCTTTACAGAAGGCAATACCAGGTCCCTTCTCGCGCGTTCCAGAAAACAGGAAATTGGGGTCACGTCATGCCAAGAGCTTTTATTCGACCTCAGATCATGTTATACACTCCATTTCTTCTCTCACTGCCTGTTGACATCTAGTGGAAGGCGTATGAAGTGCATGTATACTAATAAATATCAAGCACATTTATAGGCAGGCCCTAGAACAGAGCATCAATTTCAGATTTTCCACTTCCTGTCAGGAAGTTTGCTGCAAAATGAGTTCTGTTTTACTCACAGATATAATTCAAACGGTTTTAGAAACTAGAGAGTGTTTTCTATCCAATAGTAATAATAATATGCATATTGTACGAGCAAGAACAGAGTACGAGGCCGTTTAAATTGGGCACGATTTTCCCCCAAAGTGTAAATAGCGCCCTCTATCCTCAACAGGTTTTAAGCTGTTTTGTCGTGACATGTATTTGGATACATTCATAAGAATGAGCTAATGATGTGCAATTCAACCTTGCATAGAACATTTGGACTCTCGTTAGGACACTGTTGTTCAACGGAGCTAGCCAACAACATAGCTATCACAATCACTTCACACTGAAGCTGGAAAGACTGCACACTAGCTGCATTTCAGTTTGTTTTGCCTGTTTTCTATTTATATTTCTTTGTATATGTCCATAAAAAAGATGCTGATTCAAGATTTCGACTGGCTGAGAAAAGCTGCCTGCCTGTCTGTCTCGTCCCAACTCCCGACCCCTACACATTCATTACTATGGGACAGCTAGAGAATGAATTTCAATATTGAAACAATGTTGCAAATGTCAGAGAGACAGACCAATTGCTAGTCTAAAAGAAACGTGAGATAAATGTCTAGATGCTTTTTACAGTGGAGATCAAGTTTATAAATTGTCTGGCTGGGCTGATGAGATAGTGGATTGCGCACTGAGATGGAACAGAGTAAATAGGCATTTCAACGTCATAGCTTTAGCTGGTGGTAACTTGTGAAATAGACACCAGCTGGAATGTGTTTTTAAAATCAGTGTCCAGGATTAGACCCACCTGGTGTATAAACTCCAATAATCACTGCGATCCATTTATCTTTTTTATTACTTTTCTCTCCTTTTTCTCCTTGAACATGCAGTTTGAGATTGAGCTATCATCTCCTTACCGCTCTATTTCATCACTGTAGCCTAGTAGCCTAGTAGTTTAGTTTTCCTGGTTTCTTTCTCTTTCTTGCTCTCTTACTCTCATTCTCTTTTTTTTATTTTGTATACCCTCCTTGACCTTATTCTCCCTCCCTCCCTCCCTCCCTCCCTCCCTCCCTCCCTCCCTCCCTCCCTCCCTCCCTCCCTCCCTCCCTCCCTCTATCTTTATCTTCTCTTTCTTTCTGTCTTTCTTTCTATATTTATGTATTTCTCCCTCCCTCCCTCCCTCCCTCCCTCCCTCCCTCCCTCCCTCTATCTTTTCTTTCTTTCTATATTTATGTATTTCTCTCTCTCTTTCTTTCTCTCCCTCTTTCACTCACTCTTTCTCTCTCTGGCGCTCTCTCACTCTCTCCCTCCCTATTTATCTCCCTTTTTCCTTCTCTCTTTCTCTCTCTCTTACTCTCACTCTCTCACTCTTTTTCTCTCCCTCTCTCTCTCTCGCTCTCTCTCTCTCTCTCTCTGTATGTTATTAGACTGCTCAGAGTGGGATTACAGCTCAAGGTGGTTCGGCAGCTAATTAGAAGAATCCTCAGTGACCCCGTAAACGAGCTTGTTGTTTAAACTTGCTCCACTCCACCAAAAGTTCAACACTACAGCACCTCACCTGAAAGAGGAGGGGGAGAGGGGAGAGGGGAGAGGGAGGGTGAGATTGAGAGAGAAAGAATACACACTGCCGTACTGCACTACCAGAGATGCCAGTGACATGATAACCAGCACACTACAGACACGACTAGTAGAGGAGCTTGTCTTGAGATGTCTAGATTGCTACCAGAGGGCATAGAAAGATTGTTGCCAAGTGCTGAATGTTTATACAATGTGAACATTTCTCATTGACATCAATGCATGATTTACACAAATGCCTGAGTAGCATTCATACACGTATCTAAAGTTAGAATTGTCTCTATGTGGATTGTGATAGCAACATCATGAAGCCACTCTACGTCCATCAGGTTCCCTGTACAGAAGCTCAGGCAGGTTGAAGTAAAGTCGAGAAAGTACATAATAGATTCATACAAACACTTGTGATTGCTATGAGTTGCTGTCCATGGTCCCGGAGGTGCTGATCTCTTGTCAGAGGTGGCTACTCAGGTTGACAAGGTGCAGAAAGGACAGCTCCCATGTCTATATAGTATTTATGCTTCACTAGTCCATAATTTTTTTGTGTCTATAGACTGGAGTACCTCACTCCTTTGAGCACATTTTCCTTACCTTCTGGACACAAGCATTACAGTCATGCATGAGCACTGGTTGAACCCAAAAGCAGTAATTTACAGTTATGAACAGTATACTGAAGTAGATGCTGCATGTCAATGAGGTCAATTGATTCTCTCTGTGGTAGACCATTGGTCTTTCAGCAACAGTAATGTACTGTTCCTCATCTTGTTGATGAGTAGATAGAGGCTTTGAGAACAGCTTGTTGATGAGTCACACATGTCCTCCATTTTACGTAACGCAGAATGACACTTGTCACATGATACGTGTTTAACATTAATATCAGCCTCATTATTAATCACAACTCATTAATTACGCAATAAATAATTAAAAGCAAAAAGTATACCCAGATTTATGTAATTAAAGTACACTAATTAATGCATTAATTGATTTTATGTTAATTTAATTTTCTGTGAAATTGGAGGAATCTGCCGAGAATTGCGCGGGGCAAACTCTTAGGGCCCTTGGACAAGGTCGATGTGGTTTACTATGATTAAAAATTCACTGAGATACTGTACCGCGAGCGCCTGGCAACCTTGGAACCACACAGTAATGGGGAATAGGTGTGTAGAGGCCTACTTTTACTGCTAATCCCAGAAAGAACTTAATACAACTTGAACATCATGTAAAAATGGCCCTCCAATAGGCCTAGATTATACATGGAGAAATAGCCTAAATATGTATTCTGAAGCAGTTTCTCCTAATTGGAAAGCTTGCTGAACTGGATGATGTTCTTTCATCAGTTACAGTTTTTTCCAACTGCTTATACACAAAATCTTTTCATGTCACACGATTTTTGAAACCTCTCACTCAAAGTGCAAAACTACACACGAAATATCTAAAACCATAAGCTATTTCTCAGCCTTTGACTCAGTTGTCAATTGCATAAAACACTTTTTTCAAAACACTACACACAATTCTCTACCTAAAACACAAAAATCTAACAGGAAGTGACTTGCTTTACTTTTCCAAACACAACCAATCAAAATGCTACACTTATTCACCAGGTCACACACACTCCTCACATGCGCAAACACTAATAGCTTAACTGATCACTAACCAATCACTGCTTTACTGTAGTATAGGCCTATAAATAGGTCAAAGGTCAGATGACCTGTTTTGAACAATGGATGCCAACAATGGACAGAGAGCAAGAGGAGTAGGAGGGAGAGGAAGAGGAAGAGGAAGATGAAGAAGAGGACGAGGGCAAAGAAGAGAAGGAAGGAGAGCCATCTCTGATGAGATTAGGGCAACACTTGTTGATCATGTGATCAACCACGGTTTGACCATGAGAGAGGCTGGACTGAGAGTCCAGCCCAACTTGAGTCGATTTACAGTGGCGTCCATAATTCGAACCTTCAGAAATGAGAACAGGTATGCAACTATCTAATGACTATTTTAGCATTACAGTAATGTACTGTAAAATACGTATGACTGCATAGTATTGCATAAACATTTGTAACTCTAAGCCATCCATTTACTGCACTGCATTGAATGAATGTGGTTGGTTATCATGATGTACTAAATTTTTTTGTACATTGTTTACAGTTCCTATGTTGAACACATACTGTGTTTGAATTCTGTACAGAGTGGAAAGGCAAAGACATCATGGAGGACGAGGACGCTTGTTTACAGATGTACAAGAGACTGCAATTATAAATTTGGTTTTGGCCAACAATGCAATTAGGATTGGAGAGATAAGAGAGCATATCTTGAATAATGACACCATATGTAACAACATCAATGCTGTAAGCCCGTCGACCGTACAACGCATCCTCCAACGGCACCGAGTGACGATCAAACAACTTTACAAGGTGCCATTTCAGAGAAACTCTGACAGAGTCAAGAATATATGACATGACTTTGTAGAGGTATGTATGCAACACTACTTCCAGTACTTCAGACATACCATATTTACTCATCTGTATATCATTTTGTCTGTTACAGAGAGTATTGGAGCTGGATGCCCATGTAATTCGCCATTAATTTATTTATGTGGATGAGGTTGGCTTCAACCTCACCAAAACCAGGCGCCGCGGAAGAAATGTAATAGGACAGAGGGCAATTACCAATGTCCCTGGTGTCACGACTTCCGCCGAAGTCGGTCCTTCTCCTTGTTCGGGTGGTGTTCGGCGGTCGACGTCACCGGCTTTCTAGTCACCATCGATCCATTTTTCAGTTTCGTTTTGTTTTGTCTGTATTAATCACACCTGGTTCCAATTCCCCTATCATGTTCCCTATTTAACCCTCTGGCTTTCATTTGAATATGGTCCGTGATTCTGTCAGGGTTGTGTGCGGAGAATTATCGGAGTCAAGCGCAGGACACAGGTGTTGAGCGAAACCACAGTGTTTACTCACGATTAATGGCAAAAATTCCACAAATGGAAATAATCACAAACACAATGTATAAACCACAACCACTAACGCACAAACAATCACGGACAAAACAGAAATGAAAGCCAGAGGGTTAAATAGGGAACATGATAGGGGAATTGGAACCAGGTGTGATTAATACAGACAAAACAAAACGAAACTGAAAAATGGATCGATGGTGACTAGAAAGCCGGTGACGTCGACCGCCGAACACCACCCGAACAAGGAGAAGGACCGACTTCGGCGGAAGTCGTGACACCTGGACAGCGTGGGGGTAATATAACTATGTGTGCTGCCATCACTCAAAACGGGGTCCTCCATCACAATGCCACACTGGGTCCGTACAACAACGGCCATATGCTCACTTTTCTGGATGCAATTTACACAATGCTTGTCCCCGATCCAGATCAGGAGCCTGCTAGATTTGTGATTTTATGGGACAATGTTAGTTTTCACCGGGCTGTTCTGGTCCAAAACTGGTTTGCTACCCATCCACAATTTGTAGTTTTGCACCTACCCCCATATTCACCATTTCTAAATCCCATAGAGGAATTCTTCTCAGCCTGGCGCTGGACAGTGTATGATCGCCAACCCTATGCCCGCATGCCGCTTCTCCAGGCAATAGAGGACGCATGTGGGGACATAGAGGTTGCCTCTGTCCAAGGTTGGATACGCCATGCTAGGAGATACTTCCCTCGATGTTTGGCAAGAGAAAACGTATCTTCTGATGTGGACGAAGTATTGTGGCCAGACCCAGGCCGGGGAAGAGATGAATACAACAGTAATGTTTGGCCTAATAAATATTTTCTGTTTCTACATTGTATTGGTGTTTACAGTGTACTTGTTACCCCTCTCAGCAGATGACTTTCACTGTAGAACATTGTATTGAAATGTAGATATAAGCCGATGAAAGACCAAAGAGCTTTAGATTTAGAACAACAGTGTTTACGTGGTATATCCAAAAATGTACTATTATGAAAGCAGTGTTTGCCATTTGATGCAAATGCTTCATTCTGACATGTGTTTATGGCATTTTGAATGCAGTGTTACATTTTGAAGGAGATGTGAGGCATTTTGCATTTTGTGTGTGCAGTTTTGGGAATTATGTGTAGAGTTATGAAAAAAGGAGGCAGTTTTGAAAATGTGTGTAAGTAGCTGTAAATTCCACAGAGTTTCTAGTCTCAACACAAAACACAGCAAAGTAGAAAATGGTGGAAATGCACAAACGAGTGGAATGGAGGCACATATCTGAGGGCTACTGTAGATGAGCCTTTGTTAGAGAGAGAGAGAAAGAGAGAGAGAGAGATTAAAGTCTTCATATACTGGGATCTGGGTCAGAGCTGCTTGTTTCTGTATTGGGTGTCTTCTATCTGACTATGTACTAGAAGTCTTGTCTCTGGATAGTGCTACTAGATCACTACAGGACTGGTCTACCTAACAATGGCCCCTTGGACTAGATCACTGTCCACAACCTACTATAATATGCAAACAGACAGTAATTCCTTAAAGTAGTTTTTTTCTCTGGTCATGATAGACTAGTATGATTCAGAATTAATGAGGCACACTGTGAGAGAATGAGGGCTCCATCTGAGACTGAATGTTCCTCCTGCCACTCCAACTCGTTTTCCTTCAGTCCTCCTCATCACCCATTTCCTCTGAAAGCCTATGAGCGAGGTTGTAGTCAGCAGCCAAGCTAGTCTTTCTATTCTCTCTTACTCTCTTTCTCCCTCTATCTGTCTCTCTCTCTCCAACCTCAGATCTTCGTGGCTTCCTGGCGTCAAGAGAAAGAGCTAGTTAACTCCTGCTCTAAATTACATTAGGACACGTCATTATGAACAGGCATGTCTTCATAAGCCTGCGCTTTTGTGGGTCACCGTGCTCATTTTCCTGGGTGAAACTGAAACACACGCACACAATCACAAATTCATACACACACAACACACACACAGCAGCATATACACACACGTAGCCATTATTGTATAATTAATGCAGTGGAGGTGTTTGATTGACATTAGCGGTGTGCCTGTAGATTTAATTGTGTGGGGTTGATGGAGAGGAACAGGAACGGGGAGCGTGTTCAATCAGCCTGTCACTCAGAACTGCTACCAGTCTTTGTTTCGTGAAAGGACCGTTCAACAGCCCTACGGAAGGAGACGTTTCGATGGCGCTAAACTACTGCGGAAATAACAGCTGCACAAAAGACAAATCAAAATTATCGATGCAGTGGATGAACAGTTCTAGAAACGCTCAGGTTTGATGTCCGTCAACTGTCTGATGCTGGCTTTGTTTCAGCTCACTCCTTCCAACATATAAGTGAAGAAAAAATGCAATATGGGAAGAGAGTGGACAAAGAGTTGGCACTGAATACAGACTTTTATCTTGCCTATCCCCCTGATTGCTTAGGAATGGGAATTCATTAATTCATTGTTTCTTGAAAGTACTACAAGGTAGGTTGTGCAATACCCAATATTCTTTGACAACAGTAGCAATGCAGCCTAAAGCAACTACAAAATAGATGAGCAATAACATTCAGACTAACGTCAGAGAAGTCTATCTCACCACATCTATTGTTATAGTTGGAGAAAGATTCAAAGTTTTCTTTTCACTAGACATGAGGTTATCACTGGAGCAGAATTTAGTTTATTGCTTGAACAGAATGTAGGTTATCGTGCCCAGTTTATTTGCAAAGCGCAGGATCCTCGAGGGGAGGGAAAGGTATATCAAATCGATTCAGATTCATACGGTATAGAAATACGCTGCACTAGGATGAAGTCATCTATATTATAGCAGGGCCTGAGGGGGTAAGTGTACGAAGATTTCTCACTAAAGTTAACATCTCTGGTTTATTAACAGGAAGAGGAAGACAGGCCATTGTGTCACGTATTACCGATGGAGTGGAATATCGCTGGACATCTTCAGCGTCTGTTTTATTTTATCAATGAGATAAACAAGGAGGCCCTTTCAAGAATGTAACAAAACACCTCCCAGGTCCTGAGAGCACCCCATCTTTGTGAGGTATTGTTTGTGTTTGACACACGTCTCTTCGGAGCTCTGTTTTTCCCATAATTTACTCCTCCCGTGTATGATAGTTTTTTCCTGCCTCACTAACGACTCCTTTTGCCTATTCCTTGCCTGTACTTTATTTAGCCTATTGGATTTCCTGTTATTCACCTATTGCCTGATCTCCCAGACGACGTTACTAGCCTTTTCCCTGCCTGTACTGTTGCCTTTTGGACCCCCTGTGCATGACCTGCTGCCTGCCCCTGGACCCAGCTACTTGCCTCCTCCTGTGGTCCTTTACATTAAACACCTGCTGCGCCCTGCGCTTGAAACCAGCTCTCTGTTTCCCTTGTGTTCATTACAATTCCATTTGTTTGTTCCATTTTGAGGATCCACAGTCACAGGCGACCACAGGTGAAGGACATCCTCTCTTTCCTTCTCTCAATCCTTAATTTTCTTCTCTTTTTAATTCTCTCGTTCATTAAGTCTAGAAAGGTGAGGATTGAGGGCCCTAGCTGTGGGATGGGTCCCAGAAAAGGAATGCCAAGTGGTTTTAGAATCTCATTTAAAAATCTAATTTATTGTTTCTAGTTTTAAGAGGATCCAAAATAACTTAGGACTAACAGTTGAAGGGCATCTCCTTTGGACTGAACCAAAAAATAAATTGTTCCATTGTCTCTAGATAGACTGTCTCTGTCTCTAGACTCTCTCTGTAACTGGTGAGAGAATGCACGTTCTTTCATGCATAAAAACATATATGAAAGAATCTGTGTTTGTGTGTGTGCATGTCTGTGCACATTTCTGTGCATGTGTGTCTATGCGTACACGTGTGCATGGCTGCATGCATGTGTCCTTTCTTCTGTCCTGTGCATTATCGATGTCTATAAAACACATGTCCTTAACTCCCTAACACACAGTGTGACATAGTCGTTGACCTCTGACCTCATTAACATTTGGGTGTGTTCCATCCATCGTTGGCATGTAGATCTCCTGCAGCACGGTCCCATAGAATAGATGAGACATGGGTCAGGGCCCTGCTGATGCAGAGAGGGGAGAATATCTCATTAAGACTAAAAGCCTCTGGGATAGCAAAGCAATTTGGCTTGCCCTCTG
Organism: Salvelinus alpinus; assembly: GCF_045679555.1. Classification (NCBI taxonomy): domain Eukaryota; kingdom Metazoa; phylum Chordata; class Actinopteri; order Salmoniformes; family Salmonidae; genus Salvelinus; species Salvelinus alpinus. The sequence goes on from NC_092099.1 coordinate 26,556,604, forward strand.
TTCCTCAGAACCAATTAAAACATTAGCCCAAACCCAAGAGGTACTCACAGATGTTGATACATGCGAGGTGACGGTTTTGCGTCTGACACTGAAAAGTTCAGTCAAGGCTTTGATAGTGACACCCAGGGCTACTAGAACAATTTAACAGTGTGTCAATTACAGGCTCTGGATAAATTAGAGCTGACATGAGGAGCACAGGAGTGTGTGTGTGTGTGTGTGTGTGTGTGTGTGTGTGTGTGTGTGTGTGTGTGTGTGTGTGTGTGTGTGTGTGTGTGTGTGTGTGTGTGTGTGTGTGTGTGTGTGTGTGTGTGTGTGTGTGTGTGTGTGTGTGTGTGTGTGTGTGTGTGTGTGTGTGTGTGTGTGTGTGTGTTTCTCTATCCTTGTGGGGACCAAACAATTGATTCCCAATCAAAATCCTGTTTTCCCTTACCTTAACACTAACGTTAAGCCCAACCCCCTAACCCTAGAACTAACCCTAACTCCAAACCCTAACCCTTAACCCTAATTCTAATTGTAACCCTAATTCACACATTTTAAACCTAACCCTAAACCTAACCCCTAAGCCTAAAATAACATTTTATTATCCTTGTGAGGACGGACTTCTGGTCTCCACAAGGATAGTAAAACCAAAACACACACACACACACAGACCCTACCTCAGCCTTCCCTCTTGGTATTTTGTGACCCAAATCCTCCCTGTGTTCCACCCCCTTGGCTTCTCTACTTCTCTGCTCACTCAGTCTGTCTTTTGTTGGCTACGGCTTAGACCTCTAACTATAGCTCCCCATCTCTCTCTATCCCTCTGTTTCGTTCTCTCTCTTCCTCTCTCTCGTTCTCTCTCTCTCTCTTTCTCTCTCTCTCTTGCTCTCGACATCATCCTTTACTTAACTAAGGGAGTGACTCCATTACCTGAAAATAACCATGAGGTAAAGGAGACTAATTCAGTCTCACCTGCAAACACAGTGCAGAGTACAGTAGTGTATGTCTGCAGCTGTGTCATCATTTGGAAAAGCACCAGACGCTGAATCAAGGCCATCCAAAAGAGCAGCAGTGGTTTTTGTGAGGCTTGCTAAGCAGTAAACACAGCCACTCCTAAAACAGTAACAGACTGTACCGTGGCCCCTTTTCTGCCACCATCTCTGTCAACCTCTGGCTCTACCTGTTAGGACCCTATTATCACCAGGGGGTTTTAGGAAGGTGTACTCTGACCCCAGTCATCAGCCCCCCAGTCATTCAGAGAACCCAGTCACCTCATAAGTATATACTGGGTCACCTCACTCTCTCAGTCAGACAGCTCCTCCCCTCCTCTCCCCCCACCTCCTGCTGTGTCACTGTGGTGAGAGGAGACCAGGTGTTTTGGAGAGAGGGAGGCCAGCCCAGGTACAACAGGGTAAAGGCTAGCTCAGACCCCCACTGCTGCTCTCTCTGCTGAGTCCTACAATTACTACCCTCTACCACCGTGACTGCAGTGACACAACGTGACTGCGAACCAGGCAGTACTGCACGGCTGTGGGTATGGAGGGAGACAGGGAAGAAAGTGATTCAAACAGTCTTCTGGGAAGAGGCATATGTTAAAAAGCTTTTTAATGTCTGGGCCTGTATAACATTAGCTGGCTGCCTCTGTGAGAAATTGTAAGTCTTTGACACTCAGGCACTTTGAGTGCCCCAGCTAGATTTCTTCAATGTACTTTCAAGCGTTTGTGAAGAGAAAGGAGTTCTTATGTTGTTTCAATTTGAATATTTGCCTTTATTTGTGAATGTATTATTTATAAGTGACTAACTTCACAAATACTTACTGACATGCATGTTATCGCTTTAAGCATTGCTAATGTGTGCGCACGTGCGCGTTCATGCATTCCTACATTTTTTTTCTCACAAATATTTTGTATGTTTATTGGATAGAGGTGAAAGAGCTCTGAAAGAGCAGTGGGCTGGAATTGAACACATGCTGGCAGCGGTACATTTGACATGTGCTCAGAGGCAGCAGTTTAGACCGCTAGACCACCGCAGGCCACTCCCCCCTACTCTTTTCTAACGCCTGTAGAAACCACGATGCGGTCATTCAGCAAACCTTACCACAACAGAGTCTACCGGAGCCACGCTGAAAGGTCAACATAAATCAACACACAATGAATCATCACACCCGAACACACCTAGACGCAACAATAGAGGCCTAATCAGCCTGGCAGACCTTGAGGTAATGACTTGTCTACATGCAGTGTCTCTCTGATGAACTGAAGAGGAGAGGGAAGATAATACAGTCACACACTCTGTTGTGGGCTTACTAATATCCTCCCCGTATTGGCACTGATGAAGGAGATTCCTGCGCAATGGAGAGATGTATTGAGCGTGGGGTTAGAGTGTGGGGATGGAGAGATGTATTGAGCGTGGCGTTAGAGTGTGGGGATGGAGAGATGTATTGAGCGTGGGGTTAGAGTGTGGGGATGGAGAGAATAGGTAAGAAGATGAGAGAATAGAGGGAGTTAGTAAGGTGATTAATGATTATGTGAATAGCCACTCCGATAGTTATTAGTTGTAACGCCTATTGTTACTTTGAGGCTTTGTGCTTTAAAAATGTTTGTGGAGATGTTGGACTTGTTCCTGCAGGAGAAATGTTGGTGCTTATGATAATCGTTTCTACTCCAATATAACCCTAATGCTCAAGAAAAGTGCCTGACGGGTAGGGTAATAGCAATCAAGTTGTTTTGATGCTTCTTTTATTCATGTTTTTTGTCCAAAACGTTGTAATTTGGAGCATTCAAGGCTACCTCATAACGAACAAGAGTTCTGTCAAAACAAAGCACACTGAGCTATACTATTCAATCATTTACTCAACAAGCTCAGTGAACACTGAAGCTCCAGTAAATTTTTTCATGCTCTATTTCCTCGCTACCACTCATTAATAATGGAACCAGGGGAGGCAAAAGGCAACAGGAGGATAGAGTAGGATAGAGGTGGGTAGAGAAGGGTAGATGAGAGTATAGGAGAGTAGATGAGGGTAGAGGAGGGTACAACAGACTAAAGGAGGGTAGAGGAGGGTACAGGATGGTACAGTAGGAAACAGGATGGTACAGGAGGCTACATTAGGATACAGGAGGATACATGAGCGTAGAGGAGGATACGTGAGGGTACATGAGCTTAGAGGAGGGTACATGAGGGTAGAGGAGGGTACATGAGGGTAGAGGACGGTACATGAGGGTAGAGGACGGTACATGAGCGTATAGGAGAGTAGAGGAGGATACATGAGGGTAGAAGAGGGTACATGAGGGTAGAGGAGGGTACATGAGGGTAGAGGAGGGTACATGAGGGTAGAGGTGGGTACATGAGGGTAGAGGAGGGTACATGAGGGTAGAGGAGGGTACATGAGGGCAGAGGAGGGTACATGAGGGTAGAGGAGGGTACATGAGGGTAGAGGAGGGTACATGAGGGTAGAGGAGGGTACATGAGGGCAGAGGAGGGTACATGAGCGTAGAGGAGGCTCTAGGAACCTACAGGAGAGTAGAGGAGGGTAGAGGAGGATACAGGAGATAGAGGAGGGTACATGAGGGTAGAGGAGGACCTAGGAACCTACAGGAGAGTAGAGGAGGGTACAGGAGATAGAGGAGGGCACATGAGGGTAGAGGAGGATCTAGGAACCTACAGGAGAGTAGAGGAGGGTACAGGAGGTAGAGGAGGGTAGTGAAAAGTACAAGAGGGTAGAGGAGGCTCTAGTAGCCTACAGGAGGTAGAGGAGGGTACAGGAGGTAGAGGAGGGTCCAGGAAGGTACAGGGGGATAGAAGAAGGTAGAGGAGGGTACAGGAGGGTAGAAAAAGGTAGAGGAGGGTACAGGAGGGTAGAAAAAGGTACAGGTGGGTTGTCTGCCTAACCTGGCCATGCCGTCACCTTTTATGTAACTGTCACATGTGGAACTCCACATCAAACACATTACACACACATCCCTTGTCCTCTGTTAGTGTACTGTTACCAAAATAGAATAGAATATAACGTTATTGTCCTTTCTAAAAATATAACATTATTTTAAAAAGCAGCACCTACTGTACCCTGATTGTGACCCTGACTGGCACAGTTTTACCTGATTGAAAGCACACACAGCTCTTCTCTCAATGAACTCATGGCTATTTTAAGGATATGAAAGCACCCTCTCAAATCTATAATTGGAGGTCCCTTGAGTAGACTAGTATGATGACACCAAACAGATATACTCTGTTTTATATGTAAATACAGGGAACTATAGGCCAGTAATATTCAGATTAGACATATTACAGTCAACCTGAGCTCGGTATGTGTTTTTTAATATAAAAATACCTATATTTGGCCCAAATACTTACACCATCAAAACACAAACATAATTTAATTTTAACAGACTAGAAGTTCAACCTAAGCCCCCCTCTTCGTCCACTGCACATAGGACTGATGCCCCACAAAATCCCCAACAGTTCACCAGCCCCCCCCCCCCCCCCCCTTCTCCAGATTCAGCCGAGCCCGCACCAGCCCTAGCAGCACAATTCTGGGTTCTTACCCCCCCTGTATCTCATGTTTCTTAGTCTTCCAGATCTATATTTATATTTTATATATATTTTTGCCTGCCCCAACAGGTAATTGAACAGAGGGTAGTGGAAGGTAAAGGAGGGTAGAGGAGGGTACCCTACACTATACTTAGAGAGAGAGAGAGAGAGAGAGAGAGAGAGAGAGAGAGAGAGAGAGAGAGAGAGAGAGAGAGAGAGAGAGAGAGAGAGAGAGAGATTGCACATAGAGAGATTGCACATAGAGAGATTGCACATAGAGAGATTGCACATAGAGAGATTGCACATAGAGAGCAGAGTAATTTGAGGAAGCCAATTTACTATCCATTGTGAATCCACTTGTCTATTATAGGGAGGGACCTCCGCTGCCAAGTGTCACTTAAATAAATGCACTGGTGTTATTGATAGCCAGGGCTTTAGCGAATGCATTTTATTTTCATTCATGAGGTTGGGCAATGGGAGAGAGATTACGATGATTAATAAGCCCTCATCCTGTGTGGACATGAGCCTGAGTGATGGAGCCTCATAGACCGACTGAGAGACGAGGAGAGTACAGGGGAAGAAAATGATTGCTTCCCTGCCTGGCTGTCCTACTGAACCATCTAGTCTCATTCTAGTGTTGTCTGGTTTGAGGACAATTACTGAGGTAGAAATAGGCCTGGAGAATGTATCGTAAAGTGTTGATCTGTTTTGCTTCAGTGTGCTGCAGGAGTTTGTAACTAAAGACAACATTATTGTCGTCGATTTGTATCGGAGGAGCATTGGCGGTCCACTAGTTCATCAATGCTAAATCTATGCAGGCGGGGTTTTCTCTGCCACATAACCACGGCAGCTGGGGTCCTTGCAGGAGGAGGAATCCTAGTTACTGTGGTGGAAAAAGTACAGAATTTTCAAACTTGAGTAAAAGTAAAGATACCTTAATACTCAAGTAAAAGCGAAAAATCAACCAGTAAAATACTACAAGTAACATATAATTGTTTTTAAATATACTTAAGTATCAAAAGTAGACATCCTTTCAAATTCCTTATATTAAGCAAACCAGACGGCACCATTGTATTTTTATTTATAGATAGCCAGGGCACACTCTAACACTCAGACACAATTTACAAATAAAGCATGTGTGTTTAGTGAGTCCACCAGATCAGAGTCAGTAGGGATGACCAGGCATGTTCTCTGGATAAGTTGAGTGAATTGGACAATTTTCCTTTCCTGCTAAGAATTCAAAATGTAATGAGTACTTTTGGGTGTAAGGGGAAATATATGGAGAAAAAATACATAATTTTCTTTCAAAATGTATTGAAGTAAAAGTAAAAGTTGTCAAAAATAAAAACAGTAAATTACAGATACCCCCCAAAAACGACTTAAGTAATACTTAGGCGCCCAGCAATGGCACCCAGAGAGAGAGTTACCGGGAACAGGTGTAGATGTGAAAAATGCAAGGCAATGCCTGAAGGAAATTGAGTGTCTGTGTTGTTCTGAATAGGACTTGATAATGCCAACACTTGAAGAATTGAACTTTTCTGAAGAAGATGCTGATGATGTCGGTCACAGCACAACAGTCTGTGTGACAGATCATGCACATTTCCCAGCCCTTATCAACCCAGGAGTTATTGAAATGTTTTTCCATGTCCCTAAGATGAACTGGAAAAAGCAAGTATGTCCAGTGGGACCAAACGGGCAGCTGTCCATGACTAAGTAAACATTTGAAATTGAAGTTATCAATAAGGTATACTGTACATATCAGTTTGAATGTATTATCTGTTTCCTATTATGATCCTTTATTGATCTTTTCCCCTGTTCCATAGTCAATATTGTCTTGTGCATCACATTGTGATGGAATGGGCACTCAAGGGAGAGAAGCTTGGAAAGGGTAACAGACGAGTAATGCCGTCCTGTATTGTTGAGTGGCAGGTAGCCTAGCGGTTAAGAGCATTGGGCCATTCACCGAAAGGTCTCTGATTCAAATTCCCAAGCCAGATAGGTAAAAGAAATCTGTCTATGTGCCCTTAAGCAAGGCACTTAACCCTAATTGCTCCTGTAAGTCGTTCTGGATAAGAGTGTCTGCTAAATGTAAAAATGCTGAGGCCATCCATAGAAAGTATCCTTCACTTTCAGGAGTATATGTTGGAGTCTGAGGACATGCACCTGCTTCTCTGACCCACTTGATTCTCAAGAATGTATAAAGACTGAACACGTAATGACACCAAGTTTTATTACACAACATGTCTATGGCTATAACCATGTAAATACAAGGTGTATAAATGGCTATGAGTATGTGAACAACTTAAGGATCGGACCTTTTTTCCCCCAATTTCCACCTAAAATGACATACCCAAATCTAACTGTCTGTAGCTCAGGACCTGAAGCAAGGATATGCATATTCTTGATACCATTTGAAAGGAAACACACTGAAGTTTGTGGAAATGTGGAATTAATGTAGGAAAATATTACACATTAGATTTGGTGAAATATAATACAAAAATCATGCGTTTTCTATCTTTTTGTTGGTTGCATCATCTTTGAAATGCAAGAGAAAGGCCAGACAGTGATGTAGAATTCTAGGTGTAATTTAGATGTTGTCCACAACATGGCAGCAGTTTGTGTGCAAGGTTTCAGACTGATCCATTGAAGAATTACATCACTACACAATATTTTGTATCAAGTCTGCAAGGAGTTTGCCCAAATGTGCTGAATTTGTCAATTTATACATTTTCTAGTACATATTTAATATTTTTATTTAACAAGCCAAGTCAGTTAAGAACAAATTCCTATTTATAATGACGTTCTACACCGGCCAACGCTGGGCCAATTGTGCACCGCCCTATGGGACTCCCAATCACGGCCGGTTGTGGTACAGCCTGGAATCGAACCAGGGACCCTTAGGATGACAAATCAGAGCAAGATTACTGAATGTAAGTATATTATTTACCTTCAGCGGTGAATGTAACAAACCAGTTGCCGTGATAAAAAGTGTTTTGTTGTTGTGCACTAGCCTTTTTTTTGTTGCTGTAATAGCTACTGTAAATTGGACACTGTTGTTAGATTAGCAAGAATTTAAGCTTTCTGCCCATATAAGATATGTCTATGTCCCGGAAAGTTGTCTGTTGTTTACAACGTAATTCGAGTCACATTATCGCATATTGAGCAACAACTGTCCCGGATTAGGGACACTGATCCCGTAGAGCAGGTATTCCCAAACTGGGGTACGCGTACCTCAAGGGGTATTCGCAATGCCGTCGGGGGTATGACAAATAAAAATGTGATTCACATTTAAAACAGTCCATTTCTATTTTCCAACGGGGCTATACATTTGGGTGAGGTTTTTTTCTCACCTGATTAGCCTCGTTTCACTGCCAAAAATATAATTATACCATCTAGTGTTCAGCGAAATAACAACACAATGTCAAATACAGGTAGCCTAGTCAAATAATTATCATCTAATCACATTAACCATTACTCTCTCCTGGGAATTCCACAAACGGTCCATATGGAGCCAAACATAGCTGCTGCTCATGTTGGTATCTGTACTGATGGCGAAAAGCCATGACAGGGAGTGGTGGAGTGGTAACGTTTTAGGACACTATAGTGAAAATAGTTAACTTTGTTAAAGCAAGGCCCCTGATCTCTCGTGTATTTTCTGCACTGTGCAATGTTATGGGCAGCGAACATGTAACGCTTTTACAACATACAGAAGTGCGCTGGTTATTAAGGGGCAAAGTATTGACACATTTCTTTGAATTGAGAGACGAGCTTAAAGTTTTCTTTACTGACCATAATTTTCGCTTGCATGATGACGAGTTTCTCACACAACTGGTCTATCTGGGTGATGTTTTTTCTTAATGATCTGAATCTAGGATTACAGGGACTCTCCGCAACTATATTCAATGTGCGGGACAAAATTGAGGCTATGATTAAGAAGTTGGAGCTCTTCTCGGTCTGCATTAACAAGGACAACACACAGGTCTTTCCATCATTGTATGATTTTTTTGTGTGCAAATGAACTCAAGTTTACAGGCAATGTCAAATGTGATATAGCGAAGCACCTGAGTGAGTTAAATTGGCTTGAAAATCTATGGCAAGACTTGGCTGTCTTGTAATGATCAACAACCAACATTACAGAGCTTGAAGAGTTTTTTAAATATTCATGTGCAAATATTGTACAATCCAGGTGTGCAAAGCCCGCTTAGGCATGTCGTTCACCTTCGTCTTCGGAAAGCCCACCCTGTTGGTACGAATGGTGCCACAAGCCCACACTTCCCGCTTCCTAAGGTCTGCAAACAGGGTAGGGCTTGTGTAGAAGTTATCCACAAACAGTTTGTAGCCCTTCCCTAGCAGTTGAAAATCCAATAACTCCATTACAGAGTCATAGCTAAGTCCCTTACCGGTACCAAAACTGTTCTTCCCCTCATAGACAAAAAAATTGCATGTGAAGGCACACACAGAATCAGCCAACACAAACAGCTTGTAACCCCACTTGGTTGGTTTGTTTCTCATGTATTGTTTGAGGCCAATTCTGGCCTTTGAGGCTACCATCCTCTCATCTATTGACACGTTCTGGGCTGGCTGAAAGTAGGTTTTGCATTCCTCAACAATGCTGGAGTAGAGAGGTTTGATTTTGCACAGTCTATCAAACGTTGCTGTGCCTCTCTTCTTGTCATTTGCTTCATCAACCTTTGGGTCACTGATATGAAGCGCCTGTGAGAGAACCAGAAACCTTTTGCAGGACATAACAGTCATGGGGAAAGGCAGTTGGTAGAGAGATGACGTTTTCCAGTAGTCCCTCAGGCTTTTCAGCTTCACCAGCCCCAGATAGATGACCAGTGAAAGGTAGCAGAAAAAGTCTGACATGGATATGGGCTTCCATGCTACCTTTTTGCCTGCTTGCTTCTTCTCCCCATACTTATTCGTGTTAGACACGAGCGAATCTACAACGGATTGTGTGAAAAACAGCTGAAAAAGCTGAAGGGGGCTGTAAGTTGCGGTCGTGTTCACCTGAGGTCCTGGCTTCCTTTTCGGCCTAAAAGTTGGTTGGGGTGGCTCCACATCATCTTCTAGGACAGTGTGCCAACGCCCTTCTGTCCCTCTGTTAGCAGGTGGCACACTTCCCCTCCTCCGCTTCTTTGTCAGTGCCTTCACACCTCTAGATGGCCCGGGAGGTGTGGAGCCAGAGACAGCAGGGGTCCAGCTGGATGAACCAGCTGCAGAGGGGGATGGACACGTTGGCACTGGGGGCTCCCATTCTGAGTCAGTGTCACTGTGAAAGAAAATGTTCAGTTAGAATAGTTTCACATATGAGCCCTGTATCAATAGGTATAATAAACAGATATATAGAGTACAGGGAACATAAAGTGCTGTTCCATTTCACTTTAGCCATTGTTGTGGGCCTGCCTCAAATAGGCTATTTCATGTGGGGGTGGGGTGGAGCGGCAGACACACGCACCTCGACCATGCTCCCTCTAATCCATAATATGTAGACTGAGTGGAGGAAGCATGGTCGCTGTATTGAGATGTGTGGGTTTGCTGTTACATTCTACTCCATTCCATTTGTATATATATACACTGCTCAAAAAAATAAAGGAAACACTTAAACAACACAATGTAACTCCAAGTCAATCACACTTCTGTGAAATCAAACTGACCAATTAGGAAGCAACACTGATTGACAATAAATTTCACATGCTGTTGTGCAAATGGAATAGACAAAAGGTGGAAATTATAGGCAATTAGCAAGACACCCCCAAAAAAGGAGTGATTCTGCAGGTGGTGACCACAGACCACTTCTCAGTTCCTATGCTTCCTGGCTGATGTTTTGGTCACTTTTGAATGCTGGCGGTGCTCTCACTCTAGTGGTAGCATGAGACGGAGTCTACAACCCACACAAGTGGCTCAGGTAGTGCAGTTCATCCAGGATGGCACATCAATGCGAGCTGTGGCAAAAAGGTTTGCTGTGTCTGTCAGCGTAGTGTCCAGAGCATGGAGGCGCTACCAGGAGACAGGCCAGTACATCAGGAGACGTGGAGGAGGCCGTAGGAGGGCAACAACCCAACAGCAGGACTGCTACCTCCGCCTTTGTGCCAGGAGGTGCACTGCCAGAGCCCTGCAAAATGACCTCCAGCAGGCCACAAATGTGCATGTGTCTGCTCAAACGGTCAGAAACAGACTCCATGAGGGTGGTATGAGGGCCCGACGTCCACAGGTGGGGGTTGTGCTTACAGCCCAGCACCGTGCAGGACGTTTGGCATTTGCCAGAGAACACCAAGATTGGCAAATTCGCCACTGGCGCCCTGTGCTCTTCACAGATGAAAGCAGGTTCACACTGAGCACATGAGCACATGTGACAGACGTGACAGAGTCTGGAGACGCCGTGGAGAACGTTCTGCTGCCTGCAACATCCTCCAGCATGACCGGTTTGGCGGTGGGTCAGTCATGGTGTGGAGTGGCATTTCTTTGTGGGGCCGCACAGCCCTCCATGTGCTCGCCAGAGGTAGCCTGACTGCCATTAGATACCGAGATGAGATCCTCAGACCCCTTGTGAGACCATATGCTGACACATGCACATTTGTGGCCTGCTGGAGGTCATTTTGCAGGGCTCTGGCAGTGCACCTCCTTGCACAAAGGCGGAGGTAGCGGTCCTGCTGCTGGGTTGTTGCCCTCCTACGGCCTCCTCCACGTCTCCTGATGTACTGGCCTGTCTCCTGGTAGCGCCTCCATGCTCTGGACACTACGCTGACAGACACAGCAAACCTTTTTGCCACAGCTCGCATTGATGTGCCATCCTGGATGAACTGCACTACCTGAGCCACTTGTGTGGGTTGTAGACTCCGTCTCATACTACCACTAGAGTGAGAGCACCGCCAGCATTCAAAAGTGACCAAAACATCAGCCAGGAAGCATAGGAAGAGAAGTGGTCTGTGGTCACCACCTGCAGAATCACTCCTTTTTTTGGGGGTGTCTTGCTAATTGCCTATAATTTCCACCTTTTGTCTATTCCATTTGCACAACAGCATGTGAAATTTATTGTCAATCAGTGTTGCTTCCTAAGTGGACAGTTTGATTTCATAGAAGTGTGATTGACTTGGAGTTACATTGTGTTGTTTAAGTGTTCCCTTTATTTTTTTGAGCAGTGTATATACACACACACAAACATAGGCTATGGGTCAATCACATACATACAAACATACCCCCACCCACAATGTATAGCCAATGTGTACTTTACACATTTCATAAAATGTTTATATATTGCAAATAAAATGTAAAAACAATCACAAATAATATTTTATATTCTTAATTTCAAACAACCGCATTAGCATGAGAAGAACTTACCAGTCCAAAATAATGTCCTCTCTGTTCAAAAAATATGCCTCCGTTTTGGAATCATAGCTATGGTCGCTAACTGAGTCCTCTTCCAAAAGCAGATCTGTCTCACTTTCACGATCAATTTCCTCTATAATTTTGTCTACATTCGTATATCTAGTCTTAGATTTAGCTTTCCCTGACTTATTCGCCATGATGTTCGATATATAAACAGCTGAATATGCGCATTACCGAAATAGTGCTGTGCGTAACAAGCTTGGCTCCTTCCAGTATGAATCTTCAATGGCGATAGACCGTCTTTACGCCGGAGTTTACTACATGGGTTGGTCTTCCAACACAGAACCATTACATATTGCCATTTACCTCTGCTCATTGGCTATCTACCCAGCTAGATTTCAAGACGATCAGTGGTCATTGGGTTAAAATACAGTCAATCAATGAAACAGCGGTCATATAATTGGTGCACAATGAGGTCATTACTTGTTGTCTTCCAATCGGTTTCTTTCTTTCGGTGAATACGTCCCGCGAAATGACCCATCAAGTTTAGTTGTGTTACAAACAAAGAGTTGATTGCAATGAAACCAAACATGACTGGATAAAGTCACGTTTAGTCTGTGTATTTACGTCGAATGTTTCGTCGAAAATTGAATGACACGGAATTCACGACACCAGCGGTTCACAAAATGTTTCGTGTTAGGCTATAAAAATGGATTTAACCGAACAAAAGACCATTCATTGTGTAACAATTAGCCTTGGGATTGCAAACAGAGGAAAATCGTTAAAGGTATAATATTTATTTTATTGCAATCTGTGAGTCTGTTTGTTACGCCTGTGCTGGTTGAAATAGTATTTTGGTATGGGGCTCTGTCCTCAGATAATCGCATCGTATTCTTTCGCAGTAAATCCTTTTTTAAATCTGACAACGCAGTTGGATTAGCAAGATTCTAGGCTTTTGAACCATGTGAGACACTTGTATTTTCAGGAATGTTTAATATGACTATTTATGTGGCGCTCACCGTATGTTGTCGAATTTAATCCCGCTACCGGGATCGGTAGCACAGAGAAGTTAAAACTGTAACCAAGCCACTCAGGAACATTCAATGTATATTTGGCATTGTGTTTTAGGTTATTGTTCTGCTGAAGGGTGAATTTGTCTCCCAGTGTCTATTGGAAAGCAGATTGAACCAGGTTGGTTTTCCAATAGGATTTTGCCTGCGCTTAGTTCCATTCCGTTTATGTTTATCCTAAAAAACTCACTAGTCCTTGTCGATGACAAGCATACCCATAACATGATGCAGCCACTACCATGCTTGAAAATATGAAGAGTGGTACTCAGTGTATAAGGGAACAAGGCGAGACCCAAACGCAGACACAGGAGGCAGATGTTTGAGCTCCGATATTTATTATACCAAAAGGGGTAGGCAAAAGGCAGGTCGAGGACAGGCGAGATTTCATAAACCAGGTCAGAGTCCACTGTACAAGGGGATAGGCAGGCTCGAGGTCAGAATAAGCAGAGTGGTCAGGTAGGCGGATTTGATGTCACGACAGGCAAGGGTCAAAACCAGGAGGGCTAGGCAAAAACATGGACTGGGAAAAATAGGAGCTAGGAGAAACGCTGGTTGACTTGGCAAAACAAGACATACTGGCACAGAGAGACAGGAAACACAGGGATAAATACACCGGGGACTAAAGGGAAAACAGGAGACACCTGGAGGTGGGTGGAGACAATCACAAAGACAGGTGAAACAGATCAGGGCGTGACACAGTGATGTGTTGTGTTGGATTTGCCCCAAACATAACTCTTTGTATTCAGGACATTTAGTTAATATATTTTCAAATTTTTCGGCAGATTACTTTAGTAAAAGTTTAACTCTCCTTCTTTTCGCTCTGTCATTTAGGTTAGTATTTTGGAGTAACTACAATGTTGTTGATCCATCTTCAGTTTTATCCTGTCACAGCCATTAAACTCTAGGCAAGCTTGGGGATGGCATTGCAGCTTCCAAGACGGCGTAGTAGTCGGATGTCTGTTTTGTTTTTCTTGTCCCGTCCAGTGTATATATTGTTTTTCTTCGTATATATTTTTAATCTCAATTTCCATCTACTGACTGAACATACTCTCCTGCAACCCACCTCACCCAATATGGTATGGATCTGCTATTTTTTATACTTTAGAACCGGAACCCCCTTCAGAAGCTAGCCAGATAACTAGCTAATGGCTAGTAGTCAGTTAGCCACTGCTAGCGGTCATCACCGTTAACTCAGACATCTGCCAGCTTCAACCCGGTCAATTCCTGCCAGTCTGCACAGCGCGATATCAACGCCATATCAACCCAGAGCATATCGGGCTGCTTTTTCTCTACCACACCTCCAGATTCCTACCGCAAGCTCTGAACCTTTACTCCGGATCATCGCAGCTAGCTAGCTGCTATCCGAGTGGCTACTCCTGGCTAACGTCTCTGTCCCGAAGCAAGCACCAGTTAGCCTGGAGATAGCCTCGAGCTAGGCCCATCTCTCGGTTAGTCGAAGAGATCCATCAGACAATTCTTGGGCTTCAAGTGCTCTTTTGCAAATTGGCCTGGACCCTTTGCTGCCGACATGGCGCCCCGCTGATCCATCACGACTGGTCTGCCAACGTAACCGTCTGAGGGGGTTTCAACAGGCTCTTCCGTTGCGAAGTCCCCCTGAGGCCCATCTGCTATCCTGCTAGCCCTGGCCTGCTAGCTGTCTGAATCGGCGTGCCTCCAGCTCGCCTAGCTACTCACTGGACCCTATGATCACTCGGCTACACATGGTGACCTCACTTGGCTTAAATGGTGCCTCTAGAGACAAAACCTCTCTCATGGTCACCTAGGCTTACCTCCACTGTACTCACATCCTACCAGGCCCTGGACTGTACATTATGCCTTGAATCTATTATTCCGTGCCAAGAAATCTGCTCCTTTAACTCTCTGTTCCGAACGCACTAGATGACCAGTTCTTTTAGCCTTTAACCATACTCTTATCCTACTCTTCCTCTGTTCCTCTGGTGATGTAAAGATTAACCCAGGCCCTGCAGACCCCAGCATCACTCCCATTCCCCAGGCGCTCTCATTTGTTGACTTCTGTAACCCTAAAAGCCTTGGTGTCATGCATGTGAACTTTAGAAGCCTCCTCCCTAAGTTTGTTTTATTCACTGCATCAGGGTTGGCGGAGCACACTCCGCCAACCCTGATGTCCTAGCCGTGTCTGAATCCTGGTTTAGGAAGGCCACCAACAATCCAGAAATGTCCATCCCTAACTACAACATTTTCCGACAAGATAGAACTGCCAAGGGGGCGGAGTTGCAATATACTGCAGAGATAGCCTGCAGACTTCTGTCATACTATCCAGGTCTGTGCCCAAACAATTTGAGCTTCAACTTTTAAAAATCAACCTTTCCAGAAACAAGTCTCTCACCGTTGCCGCTTGTTGTAGACCACCTTCAGCCCCCAGCTGTGCCCTGGACACCATATGTGAATTGATCGCCCCCCATCTATCTTCAGAGTTCATACAGTTAGGTGACCTAAACTGGGACATGCTTAACATCCCGGCAGTCCTACAATCTAAGCTAGACGACAGCAATCTCACACAAATTATCAAGGAACCTACCACGTAGGTAAATCCGTAACCATGGGCACCCTCTTAGATATCATCCTGACCAACTTGCCCTCTAAATACACCTCTGCTGTCTTCAAACAGGATCTCAGCAATCACTGCCTCATTGCCTGCATGCGTAATGGGTCCGCGGTCAAACGACCACCCCTCATCACTGTCAAATGCTCCCTAAAACACTTCAGCGAGCAGGCCTTTCTAATCGACCTGGCCCGGGTATCCTGGAAGGATATTGACCTCATCCCGTCAGTAGAGGATGCCTGGTTGCTCTTCAAAAGTGCTTTCCTCACCATCTTAAATAAGCATGCCCCATTCAAAAAATGTAAAACTAAGAACAGATATAGCCCTTGGTTCACTCCAGACTTGACTGCCCTTGACCAGCACAAAAACATCCTGTGGCGTTATGCATTTGCATCGAATAGCCCCCGTGATATGCAACTTTTCAGGAACCAATATACTCAGTCAGTTAGGAAAGCAAAGGCTAGCTTTTTCAAACAGAAATTTGCTTCCTGTAGCACTAATTCCAAAAGGTTTTGGGACACTGTAAAGTCCATGGAGAATTAGAGTACCTCCTCCCAGCTGCCCACTGCACTGAGGATAGGAAACACTGTCACCACCGATAAATCTACGATAGTCGATATTTTCAATAAGCATTTCTCTACGGCTGGCCATGCTTTCCACCTGGCTAGCCCAACCCCAGCTAACATCTCAGCACCCCCTGCAAAAACTTGACCAACCCCCCCCCCCCCACGCTTATCCTTCACCCAAATCCAGACAGCTGCAAAATCTGGATCCCTACAAATCAGCTGGGCTAGAAAATCTGGACCCTCTCTTTCTAAAATGATCCTCCGAAATTGTTGCAACCCCTATTACTAGCCTATTCAACCTTTCTTTCATATCATCTGAGATCCCCAAAGATTGGAAAGCTGTCGTGGTCATCCCCCTCTTCAAATGGGGAGACACTCTAGACCCAAACTGTTGTAGTCCTATATCCATCCTGTCCTGTCTTTCTAAAATCTTCGAAAGCAAAGTTAACAAACAGATCACCGACCATTTCGAATCCCGCCATACCTTCTCCACTATGCAATCTGGTTTCCGAGCTGGTCATGGGTGCACCTCAGCCACACTCAAGGTCCTAAATGATATCATAACCGGCAACGATATAAGACAGTACTGTGCAGCCGTCTTCATTGACCTGGCCAAGGATTTTGACTGTGTCAATCATCGCATTGTTATAGGCAGACTCAATTGCCTTGGCTTCTCAAATAACTGCCTCGCCTGGTTCACCAACTACTTCTCAGATAGAGTTCAGTGTGTCAAATCGGAGGGCCTGTTGTCCGGACCTCTGGCAGTCTCTATGGGGGTGTCACAGGGTTCAATTCTCGGGCCGACTCTTTCCTCTGTATATATCAATGATCTCGCTCTTGTTGCTGGTGATTCTCTGATCCACCTCCACACAGACGACACCATTCTGTATACATCTGGCCATTCTTTGGGCACTGTGCTAACAAACCTCCAAACGAGCTTCAACGACATACAACACTCCTTCCGTGGCCTCCAACTGCTTTTAATTGCTAGTAAAACTAAGTGCATGCTCTTCAACCGATTGCTGCTCGCACCCTCCCGCCCGACTAGCATCACTACTCTGGACGGTTCTGACCTAGAATATGTGGACAACTACAAACACCTAGGTGTCTGGTTAGACTGTAAACTCTCCTTCCAGACTCACATTAAACATCTCCAATCCAAAATTAAATCTAGAATCGGCTTCCTATTTCGCAAGAAAGCCTCCTTCACTCATGCTGCCAAACATACCCTCGTAAAACTGACTATCCTACCGATCCTCGACTTCGGCGATGTCATTTACAAAATAGCCTCCAACACTCGACTCAGCAAACTGGATGTAGTCTATCACAGTGCCATTCATTTTGTCACCAAAGCCCTATATACTACCCACCACTGCGACCTGTATGCTCTCGTTGGCTGGCCTTCACTCCATATCTGTCGCCAAACCCACTGGCTCCAGGTCATCTATAAGTCTTTGCTAGGTAAAGCCCCGCCTTATCTCAGCTCACTGGTCACCATAGCAACACCCACCCGTAGCAAGTGCTCCAGCAGGTATATTGCACTGGTCATCCCCAAAGCCAACACTTCCTTTGGCTGCCTTTTCTTCCAGTTCTCTGCTGCCAATAACTGGAACAAATGTTAAAAATCACTGAAGATGGAGTCTTATATCTCCCTCTCTAACTTTAAGCATCAGCTGTCAGAGCAGCTTACCGATCACTGTACCTGTACACAGCCAATCTGTAAATAGCACACCCAACTACCTCATCCCCATATTATTACTTACCCTCTTGCTCTTTTGCACCCTAGTATCTCTACTTGCACATCATCTGCACATCTATCACTCCAGTATAAATGCTAAATTATAATTATTTCGCCTCTATGGCCTATTTATTGCCTACCTCCCTACTCTTCTACATTTGCACACACTGTACATAGATTTTTCTATTTTTCTTTTCTATTGTGTTACTGACTACGTTTGTTGATGTGTAACTCTGTGTTGTTGTTTTTGTCACACTACTTTGCTTCATCTTGGCCAGGTCGCAGTTGTAAATGAGAACTGGTTCTCAACTGGCCTACCTGGTTAAATAAAGGTGAAATAAAAAAATACAAATTCTGTAACTGTTTTAAAGTCACCATTGGCCTCATGGTGAAATCCCTGAGCGGTTTCCGTCCTCTATGGCAACTGTTAGGAAGGACGGTTGTATCTTTGTAGTGACTGGATGTATGCACCATCCAAAGTGTAATTAATAACTTCACTGTGCTCAAAGGGATATTCAATGTCTGCGTTTTACATTTTTACCCATCTACCAATAGGTGCCCTTCTTTGCGAGGCATTAGAAAACGTCTTTGGTTGAATCTGTGTAGATGGGCACTTCAGGTAAAATAAGAACTCAATGTTTATATCCCAGGACAAATTAGCTAGCAACAGCAAGCTAGCTAAATAGGACAAATTAGCTAGCAAGTGCAAGCTAACTAGCTAAATTCCCATACATGTTTAATGCTTTTCAACCTGTTCCCCAAATTAATGTAATTGGTTCAGAGTTTGTTTTGATATTTTACCCTGCGTGTCGTGATCGCGTTTGGTGTAGGGGGACAAAATAAATGTATGCACGATGGCGCACGATGGCGCACGCGCGCAGCCGGTTTGGGTTCCGTGTTTGGGCCTGTGACTGACAGGGCCCTAAAACAATATTAGAACAATAGGTTCAAAAATTTCCTAATTAAATTATTAATCATCATTAATATAATATTGTATTCATTGTACTAATAAAACTAACGGTTTCTTTTTGTTTTTTTGTTTTTGGCAAAAAGTAAACATCCAGAGAGTCTCTGTATTGCCCGATACCCCTCCTCTTTTAACATGAAATGGTTAGGTCCTGCCCCTAATCCAAGCGCGAACGGTACTTGCTAGCAAGCAGTTAATTGCGAGTGGGGAGTGCAGGTGCATCATGTCTCAGCTTCCTAAAGAAAAATCTGGCTTCCAAAAATGAAAAGAAAGAAAAGAAAGACAGGAGAGAGAAAAGGAAGGGCGACAGTATGTCACCCAACTTTTTACAAAGGAAGGTGGGTGTAGTCTGTGAGTGGTGGAAATTAACCTGTTAGCTTAGTCCATAGTGAAATAGACACATTTTGCTCCCCTAACATTATTTACTTAATATCTTCACAGAAATTTCTGGGTGTTTACATTTCGCTCCTCTTTTAGCCGACATTTAATCAATGCAGGCAAACTTTTAGTAAGCTATTCATACTAAATCAGTTGTCCCTGCCCCTGCCTGGTGCCAGGCCCAACAGATGCAGCTTCAGGCTCAGCAGCCCTGTCTCCCCATCCCCATATCCCTGAACCAGCCCTACTCCCAACTGAAGAAGGAGGTGAGCAGCATTGTGTTGAATGACATGTCAGTTGGCATAATTGCAGGTACTGCAATGCATTGAGGACAGGAATGTGATTCTCCAGTCAGGAAAAATCTCACTTGACACAGAGGCAGCCAATATCAGAGCCTTAAAAGAAGAGATACAGGCTCTTAGAGATGGATGGGAGTCTCTCCTGTCTGAGGCAACACTGATTGCTACGCAAATGGATGTTGCACCTCAATTTAGCAAGGAACACAGCCGCCAGAGGAAGAGATTCCATGATGAGACCTCTCAAGAGGAGACAGCTCAGGACAGTGCAGCAACGGTGTTTCGGAACACAGTGTTTTTTACTGCTATGGACAACATCATAAGTGACTTGGACACTAGGTTCCACACCACTGTAAAAATTGTAGAATAATTTTCTGCTGTTCTGAAGGTTGGGCAGATTAGTGAGGATAAAGTCCCTTCTGTGTGCCAACCACTGATCATGAGCTATTCCAGAGATCTTGCACCTGAGTTTCAAAATGAACTAATACACCTGAACGCTGTATATGCTGCCACTTTCCCCCCTAACTTGTCCCCTCTTGTTCTCCTGAATGCATTTTGTAAGATGTAGCTGAAAAGCATTTTTGGAGAAGTGTGCATTGCTTTACGTATATTTTGCACACTGCCTATGACTGTTGCTGGTGGCGAGAGAGCTTTCAGTAAGCTAAAACTGATTTTAAAAACTATTTGAGGTCCACTATGTCCCAGGACAGGCTTTGCAATCTTGCTATGCTGTCCATTGAAGTCAGTTAGCTAGAAAGCTGGACTTCAAAGACTTAATCAGTGACTTTGCTAGCAAGAAGTCTCGGCGCTGGGCTCATGGTGAGTAAGGCTGAGCAAGGGCCAGTGATAACTGTTAAATGACATGGCTATGGATATTGGATCACTACACACATGATGTCCACAGGCTGAGAACAAGACTGAGAACAAGATGTATCTCAAAGTAATGGCTGGATTGCCATAAAATCTGTTGTGCACAATCAAAACCAAGTGGAAGAAACCTATTGATTTGATGACCTCTTGACCTTTCCTCTAGCGCCACCATCAGGACTTTTCATTCTATTTCCATTTTGTTTTGCATTTCCACTTTTACAGCTGCTTATTTTCTAGTTGGTATGTATACTTACTTCGAAAATCTGCTGCTAATTTTATTATTTTGTTTGTTATATCATTCTATAAATGATAATGTTAATTATTTTAATTGAAGAGGTTAATGTATATTTAAGTTATATTTATTTTAAGTTATTCATTAATGTTAAGAGATTTTTCCATTCAAGAATTTTACCATTAAAATTACATTTAGACTGTGAAAGATGGCCTTTAGCACATTTCTTATAGAGGGTATCAGTCTTGCATCAAATAGTGAATTCCACTGTATGCAGAATGTTGCATGCATGTCTGCACAGTGTTATATTTTCACAGCTCACCATCAGTAAATATCGTAAAGTAAATATTGGACTACAAGAGAGTTGCAAACCTGCAAAGGTAGAGTTATTTAAAGCTTTCAATGGGTCGATTGGGTGTGTGGTTACAGCAATTGCGCAGGGTTGGTGTAGCCTGTGGTGGGGCCCAATGTGATTGTCACGACTTCCGCCGAAGTCGGCTCCTCTCCTTGTTCGGGCGGCGTTCGGCGGTCGACGTCACCGGCTTTCTAGCCATCGCCGCTCCATTTTTCATGTATCCATTTGTTTTGTCTTGTTCCCTGCACACCTGGTTTTCATTCCCCAATCAATCTACATGTATTTATTCCTCTGTTCCCCATCATGTCTTTGTGTAAGATTGTTTGTGTTACGTGTGTATTGTTGATGCGCCAGACTAGCTTGTTTTCTCCGTGTTATTTTTCACGAAGATGTTTATTGTTAAACATAATTCTTGTGACTGTTTTGCAAGTTTTGCCTAAATAAAGTGTGCACCTGTTCACAAATCTCTGCTCTCCTGCACCTGACTTCGCTACCAGTACGCACACATCTGACAGTGATATATTTTCATGGGGCCCAATGTGATATCTTTTCATGGGGCCAATGTGATATCTTTTTATGGGGCCCAAAATCCCTGGCGGCGCCCCTGATGACAGGGACCCCATGTTTTCCCTTTTTGATTGATGAATACACACCATCAGTAGTACAGTATAATTTTGGGTTAGAGATTAAATGCCTGTGTGCTTGGAAAGAGACATCTGTCCAATATCTCTCATTAGGCCTTTGTCCAACACTACAGATGACAGAGCCTTGTAAAGCTGGCAAGTCTTATTTCAGACATCTTTTCCTCCTCTGTTGGTCTTCTGAAAGAGTGTCATGGAGACACTCTTTCAGAGTGCTCCACTCCATCCCCTGTACATTGGTGGATAACACAAATATGGTGAAGCAGGGACTTCCAACGACGTCTGAGCTCCTGAGAAAACATGTACATACATTTGGAGTGCCATAATCATCTATCTAATTTCAATGTAAATATTGAATACCATAACAGTGGGTTCAATGTCAGTAGGTACCCTACCCTACCCATGAGTGTTATGAGTTGTGAAAAGTGTATAACATTGGAACTAATCAGGGAATATCTGAATACATGGAATGTGAAAAAGTGAAAAGTGAGTTGATACAAGTAAAAACCATAAACATTTTCATACCTCTTGATCGCCTTTGCATGTACTGCATAACTACCACAGGTGACTGCAAATGCTTTTCTGCCACAGTAATTTCTTTACACTTCTTACGATTTTAAATGGCCATTAATTTCTTCTTTAATCCTACATTCAATCACAGACATTAAACATAATCACACGTGTTGATAATACTGTGGCGACCCTGGTTTATAAGCAGAGATATCTATTCTGGCCGACAGCATGCTGTAATGACCTCATTAGATCATAAATAAAATAATGTTCTTCACAGAGGGTTGAGTTCTTGAATGGAATGTTTTATTAACCTAAACTCCCACAGGCTACTGTTTGGCCATAGCCTACGCCAAATAAATCAATGCACAAACAACGGGTATCCTACTCTCTGTTATGGACGTAGATGAAATAGAACAAAAGAAACATGGCAATACATCAGAACCTGAGCTGTCCACCAACCACAAAGATGCCTGTCTCCAAACATCCCAGGCAGTCCTTTGATTGGAAGACAGCAGGTTGACTGGCATGCTGGACCCCGCAAAACCTGAAGTGCACCACAACACAAGGCACAACATAATCTCAGCCCTCTCACCCATATGGACAGTACGTTCCGATGGCCTCACAGCCGGCATCCCATTTGTGACACCAGTGTAATGAAACAGGTACACTCTTAGAAAAAAAGTTCTACCTGGAACCAAAAGGGTTCTAACTGGAACCAAAAAAGGTTATTCAAAGGGTTATTGTATGGAGAAAGCTAAATAACGCTTTTAGGTTCTAGATAGCACTTTGTTTAAAACTTCTTAAGTGTAGGGGGCAGTATTTTCGTTTTTGGCTAAAAAACGTACCCATTTGAAACTGCCTATTTCTCAGCCCCCGAAACTAGAATATGCATATAATTGTCACATTAGGATAGAAAACACTCTAAAGTTTCCAAAACTGTCAACATTTTGTCTGTGAGTTTAACAGAACTGATATTGCAGGCTAAAACCTGAGGAAAATCCAATCAGGAAGTGCCTCTGTTTTTGAAACGTCTCTGTTCTTATGCATCCCTATTACCCATTTAAAGGGATATCAACCAGATTCCTTTTTCTATGGCTTCCCTAAGGTGTCAACAGCCTTTAGACATAGTTTCAGGCTTTTATTTTGAAAAATGAGCGAGAACGATCACATTGCGTAAGTGGATAGGTGGGGGCTCTCAGAGTGAGTTGTGCGCAACAGAGAAAGGCGGCCATTGTTACTCCCAGTCCTAGTGAAAAACCAACACTCCCGGTTGATATATTATCGAATAGATATTTGAAAAACAACCTGAGGATTGATTATAAAAAACATTTTAACATGTTTCTGTGGATATTATGGATATTATCTGGAATTTTTGTCTGCGTTGTCGTGAACGCTTTTTCCTGTGGATTTCTCAGCATAATGTGCGAAACGAACGGAGGTATTTGGATATAAAAATATCTTTATGGAACAAAAGGAACATTTGTTGTCTAACTGGGAGTCTCGTGGGTGAAAACATCCGAAGATCATCAAAGGTAAACGATTAATTTGATTGCTTTTCTGATTTTCGTGACCAAGTTACCTGATGCTAAGTGTACTTAATGTTTTGTCGAGCGATCGATAAACTTACACAAACGCTTGTATTGCTTTCGCTGTAAAGCAGAATTTCAAAATCTGAGACGACAGGTGGATTAACAAAAGGCTAAGCTGTGTTTTGCAATATTGCACTTGTGATTTCATGAATATGAATATTTTCTAGTAATATTATTTGACTGTGGCGCTATGCTATTCAGCGTTGCTGATGACAATTATCCCGGATTTGGGATGGGTGGTTCAGAAAGGTTAAGAGTGTATGGAGTATTGCGCAAACCCTCAACCCTCCAGCCCAAAGCCCAGTGCGCTATCAACTCTGCCACAATACCATGATATTAAGTAGAGTCTATATCTCCGCTTACAAACCAGGTTCGCCACAATACATTGTTACGTTCGTTGATGGAAGGATCGAACCAAGGTGCAGCGTGGTAGGCGTACATCTTTCTTTTATTGATGACACTGAAAAAAAAAAAAAAAAAAAACGAAACGCACAGTTATGTAGGGCTGGAAAGCAACAGTACAAAAACAAGATCCCACAAACTAAGGTGGAAAAAAGGCTGCCTAAGTATGATCCCCAATCAGAGACAACGATAGACAGCTACCTCTGATTGGGAACCATACCAGGCCAAACAAAGAAATAGGAAAACTAGATTGCCCACCCTAGTCACACCCTGACCTAACCAAAATAGAGAATTAAAAGGATCTCTAAGGTCAGGGCGTGACATACATAAAGATAATTTGAGTATGACCTAGAGTATATACAACGTTGTAGTAGTGCAGTCGTGATTGCCTGAAATTTTAGATGTGTAACTTAATTTTAGCTACATGCCAGGTGTCAAACTTATGTTTGATGTCAGGGTATGACTCTCAGATTTTCTTGTGGATGGATGGCGATCTGTCGGTGGCCACCCCATCTACACTAATTCCATTCTCTAGTAAATACTCAAGTCCCCTTTCAAAATCAACCATTTCCATGGCAACAGAGCTGGTGACCTCTGTAACCTGTAGGACAAACAGTGAACATCTAGACATGAGGATGCTATATGAGTGGCTTGTATGTCTACTCTTAAAAAAGAACTAATAGGCTACTAACCTGAATCAGCTCAAAGTGGATTATCTCCTTTGTGGCATCATCCTTAAAGCTGTAGTTGGTGTATTTTGCTGAGTAGCCAGGACTGTCGAAACGGCCATCCCCGCACACCTCCACTCCAATTCCTTCTTATGTCTGGACAATCAACCGTGCCATCTTGAGTCTGTTATTCAAGGTACGCCTGTTCTATCACCTTGAGTCAAGTATGAAGACTGTATGGTGTTGAACACTGTACTCCCTAGCAGCTATAGGTTGAGTATGACAGCCCAATCAGCGACATCTGTATATGTAGTTTCAGTGAACAAGATAGATCACCCAGCTAATCGTCTGTTTTCTAAAATTCCATGCACATCAGGGCCTGATTGCCATTTTCCACTGTGTCCATTCAGGCAAGCTCAGATGACGCATGAGTAGAGGCAGAATTGCTGCTGTCTGGTACTGCAGAATCCATAGGGGTCTCCACCGAAGTCATGGTGATGTCCATAAATGAGTCTTGTTCTTCTGGTGGTGCATGTGGTTCTCCTTCTTGTGTTGCCTCTGTTTGTCCAGCCAACTCTTGCTAATATACAAGGAACAGTAACAATGACTTTTTTAGTTAGATTTACATTTTAAATTAGTAATTTCTAAGATACCGTAAACATCACACTAAAAACTGTTTTAGGAACTACTCAAAGGGGTCAAGGGTCATTCACTTTGTGACACTGATAAGACATTATGATTTAAGTTCTGTTTGATAGTGGTGTAATTAAAACTTTTCTTGAATTTGTATTCATAGGAACACTTTTGAGTTTCTGAAATGGGTCATATATTTTGTGACACTGACTACATCTCACCTCTGGTGCCAATTCACTAACACCAATTAGAAATTCTGCAAAATATAGCAATAAAAAGCTGTCTGTGTATTTAATTGGATTAACGCTTTGCTCTATAATGTAAGTATTGAAATAATCACTGTCATGGCTGTAGTAAAACAATACCTACAGTATACTCTGTTTCCAGGGTATAGGTACAGCAAAATAACTCCCTGATGACGAAGGTTTATATTGTTTTTTGCTGGGCTGCTCTGAACTGGTCAGCTGTAATCTAATGTGTAGTCTTTGGCAAGGCACCTTGTGAAGTGCTGGACATTTGTTGTTTTTTCGTGGTGGACTGAGAAACAGCAGCAAACTACATCTCCTCTGGCGGGCCATTATCGTGCATATGGGGATCTTCTTCTGTTCTCACATCAACTCCCTCAACCTAAAAGAGAGGGGGACACAATTGATGAGCAATTCTGCAGGGCTATTTTCTTCATGTTTCTTAGTTGTGACATACTGTATTTCAAGTGTATTAGCTACATGTTGTGATGACAGGCTATTTACATTGCAATAATAGTACCTACCCTTGTTTCCACACACATGACAATACATACTTTGCTAGGCATTTTGACATAGCGATATTACATTTATTACCATATAGCTAGCTGCTTCGCGAAATACAAACATTACATACGTTTTTTCCGCTTTCCCAGATGAACGTTCAGTCCTAGTGATTGGTACAACAGTGCTCTTGAAGATTGCTTTCAGCACTCCCATGACTGTAGTCTTCTGGGGTAAAAGGTTTGCTACGAACCACAACACCTTGGAGTTTTTCCTTTGGGGTATGTACGTTCAAATAAAGCACAGTTAGCCACAACTTCAATCTCTCTTGATCATGTAATGGAAGTCGATGAAAGTGGATTCCCGTGTAGTATGATCTAAATTGATTTTCACAATTTGGAAATGCACATTTTTGAGTCGTCTTTAGCAATCCAACTAGCTATGTAGCTTCTTCTTCGACATCTAGGCTATCCGTATCCTTATCCCTGTGCTAGCTAGTGAAATGCTTCTTCTTTTCCTTATCTGTATTTCCCCCGAAAACATAATAGTCTAGAATTTTCCGTGGAGATGTTTTGAAGCACGTTTTTGGGTTAGTCTGTCCACTACAACCAAGCAACTACATCTCATTAATGGAACTTTGACCAAGGCAACTGTCTGGATGATGCTTCAAGACTAAAAGTAAGTGGGAAATGATGTCTACCATGCTAAAAACTAAAATATTGGCCCGATCCCAAAACGACCCCTGAACCCTACACCCTATGCACTTGTGGATAAGCAAGATGGCAAATCTTCAACCTAGCCTATTAAAGAGCAAAGCAGAGCTATTACCATATTGATTATACCTATTCAATCCTCTCATATCCCCATAAGTCCACATTCACTATAGGGCAGGGGTATTCAACTCACCCTACGAGTTGCGTTCAGTTCTCTTGAACATTTGTTACGTTGTGGAACGGTTTGTACTGAACGACACGTTTCCCCAAAACGTTCTCGTACGTTCTTGAACTGACTTTGAGGTACGTTTGCTCCCATTTGGTGGGTCTGGTGTGGTGTGGCTTGAAGCAATAAGTGACATATTTCAAAGGCATTCCCCAACCCACAACCCTTACCCATTTTTTAACTGCCTGTTCATTCAGTACAGCACCATTTCTGTTCAATTGAACGATTCAGAACGTAAAAATGTACTGATCGCAGCCCTGGTTTTCTGTTCTACCTTATAATTATTCGCACACACCTGGTTTCCTGGGTCTAAATCAGTCCCTGATTAGAGGGGATCAATGAAAAAAATGCAATGGAACTGGCTTCGAGGTCCAGGGTTAAGTTTGAGGGCTATAGGGGTAGGGGACTAGGGATAATTTGGGATTGAGCAATTCCCATAGCCTACTCATAATTTTGACATGGTAAAATGACTTGAGCAGAGTGTATAACTTGATCTGTTGCACACAGTGTAGAGTGTAGCAGTACCACATATTGTTGACTAATAATTTAGCTAGTGGAAGAAATGATTCACATATTGATTTATGACGTCATTAAAATGGGTCTTCTCAGACATGCAGTAAGTATCACGACAATGGAGGTAGTACTCCTACTCCTCTCTCTCTTTCTCCCTCAATTCAAGGGGCTTTATTGGCATGGGAAACATATGTTAACATCTCTCTCTCTCTCTATGTCTTTGTTCAGGGAGCTGAGGGGGACAATAATCGAGTGTATAGCTCTATAGCTCCTGTATCTGGGCCAGCTGAGAATGGGGTCACACGTGATCACGCATGGGACCCCGGGCCCTCGGAGACAATACCTCAGCAGACAGAGTGACTTCAAATCTCCTCATGCTCCTCATCTCTCTGTACTGTGCTCTACACGGGTTTGTCAACAATGACTAAGACGTACAGATTCAGATGCCCAGTTCACTGTCAAGGTTACAGCTCTTCAGACAACATCGACACAATAGGGTTTATGAGTGCAGTTTTAGGTTGTATTGTGCATAGGAACTATTCGTAGAAGAAACTTCAGAAACACAAATATCACAATTTTTGTAAAGACCGAATTAAAGCCTAAATGTCAGCTGACCTGTAGCCATGATCCAAAACTATCTGTGCAAAGCACTCTTTTACATTATTCATTGTGAGTTACAGTCATAAATTATGAGGTTCACTGGCATTCTGGTCATTTAGCAGGCAACAGCGGGAAGCCTTTTAGAGTGAATAGAGATGTAATTTAATCACAAACCCTGCTTTTTTCAGGAGAGAGAGAGAGAGAAAGCGTTTCTTTATTATAGAAACCCAATGTGTTACAAAAATAAATCCTTCATTAGGATTCTTCTCCACGGCCCTGTCAGTGGACACAAGCAGGCGATGGAGTGATGTTGAAGGGGGAACAGGACAGGGGTGTGTATGCGTTGTGCTCCCACAGATGCTCCGGTAATTGTCGGGAGTAAATAGTGGTGTTTTAAGGGGAGATCAGAGGAAATCACAGTGATTAAGAGGCATGAAGCCAGGCTCTAAAACACAGCTTCTAATTATTACAGAGATGCTAGATCACAGGGCTGTAGCACTGACAGATCTGACTGACTGGCACATGTTTTTGTTTTGTGCAGTAGCACCAGGTTGCACAATCAATATAAACAATCGTCAGTCATTCTGATGTCTTTTCTTTTCATCTATTTATATACAGTACCAGTAAAAAGTTTGTACACCTACTCATTCAAGGCCTTTTTATTATTTTCACTATTTTCTACATTGTAGAATAATAGTGAAGACATCAAAACTATGAAGCAACACATATGGAATCATGTCGTAACCAAAAAAGTGTTAACTTCTTCTTAATAGGGTGCGCTGTTTTCACTTTGGGAAAAAATAGTGCCCAAATTAAACGGCCTCGTACTCTGTTCTAGATCATATGATATGCATATTATTATTACTATTGGATAGAAAACACTCTGAAGTTTCTAAAACTGTTTGAATTATATCTGTGAGTAATACAGAACTCATTTGGCAGGCAAAGTTCCAAACAGGAAGTGAAAATTCTGAAATGGCTCTCTGTGACAGGCCTTGCCTATTCAATTGCCTTGTATTTATGGATCTGTATGCACTTCATACGCCTTCCACTAGATGTCAACAGGCTGTAGAACGTTGAATGAGGTGTCTAGCCTGATGTGGGACCGAATGAGAGCTTTTGGAGTGACAGGTCAGCCATATTGGCAGTATTTTGCTACGCAGTTGGGAACGCCATATCTTTGTCTGCAATGCATTAGGTAGACACAAATAAATGCTCCGTTTGGGAAGTTATTGGATACATACGAGAAAAACATACTAAAGATGGATTCTCAACTGAGTTTGACCAGTTTATTCGACTTTTATTATCAGTTTTTGAATTTTTCGTTCCATGCGCCAAACGTTGATGGACACTTGAGCTCCACCATGCTAGCCAAAGTTGCTAATTCGACAGAAGAAATGGACATTCTAAAACAAAACAACGATTTATTGTGGAACTAGGACTCCTTGCACTGCATTCTGATGAAAGATCATCAAAGGTAAGAGAATATTTATGATGTTATTTCGTATTTTTGTGGAATATGTTGACTCCAACATGGCGGAGAATGGCTGAGCGCTGTCTCAGTCTCAGATTATTGCATGATGTGCTTTGTACTAAAGTTATTTTTTAAATCTAACACAGCGGTTGCATTAAGAACCAGTGTATCTTTCATTTGCTGTACACCATGTATTTTTCATCAAAGTTTATGATGAGTTTTTTGGTTAGATTACGTGGCTGTGTAAAATTTCTCGGGACAATTTGGTGCTATTTGTGACGATGGCTGTGTTGTAAAACCCAGATTTGTAGCTATAAATATGACATTTTTCGAACAAAACATAAATATATTGTATAACATGATGTCATAAGACTGTCATCTGATGAAGTTGTTCAAAGGTTAGTGATTAATTTTATCTCTATTTGTGGGTTTTGTGAAAGCTATGTTTGCGGTGAAAAAATGGCGTTGTGTGTTTGGCTATTGTGGTGTGCTAACATAAATATTTATTGTGTTTTCGCTGTAAAACATTTTAAAAATCGGAAATGTTGGCTGGATTCACAAGATGTTTATCTTTCATTTGCTGTATTGGACTTTTGATTTCATGAAATTATATTATATGATATCCCTGTGGCGCTAGGCTAGGCTATGCTAGTCAGCGTTTCTGATGAGGAGGATCCCGGATCCGGGAGGGTGATTATTAAACAAGTCAAAATAGATTTTATATTTTTGATTCTTTAAATTAGCCACCCTTTGCCTTGATGACAGCTTTGCACACTCTTGGCATTCTCTCAACCAGCTTCACCTTGAATGCTTTTCCAACGGTCTTGAAGGAGTTCCTACATATGCTGAGCACTTGTTGGCTACTCTTCCTTCACTCTGCGGTCCAACTCATCCCAAACCATCTCAATTGGGTTGAGGTCAGGTGATTGTGGAGGCCAGGTCATCTGATGCAGCACTCCATCACTCTCCTTGGTCAAATAGCCCTTACACAGCCTGGAGGTGCAAAGCAGATGGGATGGCGCATCGCTGCAGAAATGCATGAAGAAGGAAATAAATTTAACAAATTAACTTTTTAGTCATTTAGCAGACGCTCTTATCCAGAGCGACTTACAGTAGAGTGCATACATTTTATTACATTTGTTTTACATACTGAGACAAGGATATCCCTACCGGCCAAACCCTCCCTACCGGCCAAACCCTCCCTAACCCGGACGACGCTATGCCAATTGTGCGTCGCCCCACGGATCTCCCGGTTGCGGCCGGCTGCGACAGAGCCTGGGTGCGAACCCAGCCCAGCCTGGGCGCGAACCCAGAGACTCTGGTGGCGCAGCTAGCACTGCGATGCAGTGCCCTAGACCACTGTGCCACCCGGGAGATGGCAAGGCACACCTGTTAATTGAAATGCATTCCAGGTGACTACCTCATGAAGTTGGTTGAGAGAATGCCAAGAGTGTGCAAAGCTGTCTTCAAGGCAAAGGGTGGCTACTTTGAATAATCTCAAATATAAAATATATTTTGATTTGTTTGACTCATTTTTTGTTTAGTACATGATTCCGTATGTGTTATTTCAAAGTTTTGATGTCTTCACTATTATTCTTCAATGTAAAAAATAGTAAAAACAAAGTTAAACCCTGGAATGAGTAGGTGTGTCCAAACTTTTGCCTGGTACTGTATATCCACTAGGCTAAAAAATAATCAAATTGTTCCTTTCAATTATTTAATGAACCTACATCATTTTATTTCAAGTTATTGTAATGCGTCTGTGTGTAGCTGGTGAGATGAGTCATGCGCAGGACAGCAGATATGAGTAATGAAAGCAATTTTACTCAATAATAATACAATACACGTTGTATAAATACAAGGCCACAAATACGGACCGCAATACAATAAACAATTACTCACAAACAAACATGGGGGAACAGAGGGTTAAATAATGAACAAGTAATTGGGGAATTGAAACCAGGTGTGTAAGACAAAGACAAAACAAATGGAAAATGAAAAGTGGATCGGCGATGGCTAGAACGCCGGTGACTTCGACCGCCGAATGCCGCCCCAACAAGGAGAGGGATCGACTTCGGCGGAGCACATGCAAAGCGATTTGGAGTCATTGAACGGGAAATGTATCACAATTGAATTTGAATTAACTGAATTATGAAGATGAAGAAGAAGAGAGTGATTGAATTTAGAACAATAGTGTAAGAATTGCTCTTCCTCTGTCCTGCACGCACACACAAAAAAAGCACATTTTTTTCTACTTTGTCAGAAGAAACTGTATCTGGACCGTAGCTGATTACTTACTAAAACAGTTTTTACACTGTAAGGTTTTTATTCTAAGAGAAACTAAAATGGTCTGTTATATTCCATTATGTTCTTAAAATATATGTGTTGACTGAATATGGGATGTCTGTTAAATTAACAAGTTAATGGCGAAGCCATGAAGCCTCCGCTACTATGCACAGATGATAAAAAAATATAAAAAGTTTCACATATTTTCAAGACGTGAGCTATTTAATGTATCCGTTTTATTTATTACATTCACTTGTGGAATGTTACCGAATAGATAACAACAATAAAAATAATAATCTGCTGGCATTGGTAGAGAGTGGAGTGAAAGTGCACTGTACTGTAAGGACACAACAATGCTTTGGGCCAGGTGTAAAAGGTTTAGCAGCCATTCCAATCAATTGGAATACAAAAGAAGCAATCCACCCTTGATGGACTATCAGCAGGACAATAGACTCCTGCCGAGTTTAGGGACTTTAAATGTATTAATGGATGTTTGTGAGGCATGTCACTTCGCCGATCTCTTTGCATAGCCCACCATATGTTTTCTAACCACATCTGGATGGATCCATGATGAATTACTATGGGAATAAATAGCACTGAGTGACAGATATATTGGAATAAAGTAGGCGAATGCAATTGAAAGCAACAAATTGTTGCTTACTGAAACACCCAAAGTCATCCATTTGTTCTAATAGGATTTGAAGCAATAGCCTACCCGCGTGTGGTGAACTATTTCAGCACCGTTTCACGCTGCTCTGAGACAAGCATGGGGACTGGTCTAGATAAATCAATCAGATCTCCGTTTGGGTATTGGTTAGCCTACAATTAGAGTGTGGAAATGTTCTAATTATTTTGCTTTTCACTTGCAGTCAACCGGTCACATTGTACAGTGCCATATTTTCCTAACGGAAACCCTGAGGCCTACTTAGGCTACTGTAAAATGCGTTTTTTTCTTGGATTAGAGACACCATAATATGAATCAATTTAATTAAGCTACATTTCTAACAGTATAAACAGCATAACAAATACAATAATATAATTCTATAGTAAACTGTAGTATTTTTTCACATGGGCTCATATGGCGAGGGGCTGAAGCTCATTGGTTGAATTCAAATTGCAAGGGGGCTGGTCTACGTGGGGGGGCAATGTTGGGAAAAGGGTGCAGCATAGCTTCCAGAAAAACAGTTGCTTTCAAACTAGGGATTTTGTGGCTATTTGAGTTAAAACAGTAATTCTGCTCATAGATTATGCATGTACTGTATGTATTACACATTGACACATCCAGCTCAAAGCGGGAGGTTTAAAATATACTTAGTAGTCAAGCATGTATTTAATGACTTTTTAGTGAGCTGGTGATATATTTAGGAGCTAATCATCTAAATTAATCTAAAGGCATTTAGAAATCGTATTTCTCTGCAATAGCTTGGGGGAATGGGTGTGTTTGTTTTATAATTTCATTTGTTTGCCACACTCATCATGTCTAAATGAAGATTAATGAACACATGATGGAGGATTGAAAATAACAATATACCAGTTGTCTTTAGGGCTCTAATTTGTTTGAGAACATGTTGTCACGCTACACAGGGCTTATTGGCATCTGCTAATGAACTGTTCACTCCAATGCAGTAGAGGAGGAGGGAGAGAGAGTGAGAATGAAAGAAAAATAAATAGAGAGAAAGGAAGACCGTGTTTTTTGTGTGTTTGAGAGAGAATAAGACATAGATATAGCATAAGAGACATGTAGAGAGGGTGAAAAGAGCAGAGTGAGAGAGAGGAAAGGGGGTACCAATTCCGTAATATCTTATTCACTGATTGCAGCGTATGGACACAGAATTGATATGGTGTTGTTTGCTCTAAGGACTACCATCCACTAATAATAAATTGCTATAGAATAAGGAGGCAGGGCATCCTCACTGCATTGCAGCTTCCACTCTGATATTATACAGGGGCGACGAATGGCTGCATACACAATCAATGTTGACTCATCTCTAAGGACTCCTTTGGGGTATCTACTGTAGAGACATAGAGCCATGTCAGAAAGATCTTGAAAGTCGTAAGACACAAATGTAGCCGCATATGTAGGCAGTATATGCTCATACATACAGTAGATAGAGAGGAAAAACTGTGCTGTGTGCATCTGCTAATATGGGCTTTATAATCCCCTCCTCACATCACTTATACCAATCCCCCACTGTGTCTGTGTCTGTGCGTGAATGTGTCACTGCCAGCCTGGGTGGGTGTGTGTGTGTGCTTGCCTGTCATGGATCATAAGCATTTTTTTTTATTATAAGCTCTCAATTAGGCAATATCATACCTCATAAGCTCAGTGTAGTGTACATGTACAAAAGCCACCCACTGGGTACACACTGGTTGAATCAACATTGTTTTCACGTAATTTCAATGAAATTACAGTGGGCAGGGTCATGCATCAACAATATAGAATCCCCAGTACCATGCACCATTCACCAGCATTATCCCCCTCCTTCCTTCTGTTCAATGGGCTTGACAATCAGTGACTCCACACAGCTCAATAACACAGCACTTGTGTGTATGATTTATTAATAACGGCAAGGTGGTCTCTCAATGCGCTGATGCTCTGACAGCGCTCTCTCTCTCTGAGATAACTTGTGCAGTGTTGACCTGAGAAGTGAGAGCTGCCCTACATCTTCAGTCTTTATTTTAGTCTCTGACCACTCCCTTGGTACGCATGCACGCACGCACACTCGAAGGCACGCACGCATTCACACCATCCACTGTTTGTCTCTGACCCTGCCTAGACCCACACCGTCCATAGCTCCTTCACCACTGGGAAACAGAGGAATGTTCACCGGAGTAACCAGAGTAATCATAATGAGATATAGCCAGTCATGGAAAGCTAATGTACAGGAGCCTATTTCTGAGTTGATATCTGAAAAGTTTATTTCCAAAACGCGATGTTTGATATTTGTGTTTTTTCATCAGAAATTATTGCTTATGGATACCTTCATGTGTGTGTAAAATATTGCTCTTCTCAGATTTTTATTCGTAGATTTTAGATGTGTATGACAATGTGTTTTTTCTAAATGCTATATATCCATTGTTTAACTGTAATGGGAAGTTCTTGTCCTGTATATTGATGTCACGGCCGTCAAAGGAAGTAGACCAAAGCGCAGCGTGGTGAGCATACATATTCCTTTTATTAGGTGATGATGCCGACAAAACAATAAACAATACAAAAACGACCCTGAAGCTTAAGTGCTAAGTGCCACAAACAAAGTTAACTTCCCACACTGAAAGGAGGGAAAAGGGCTACCTAAGTATGGTTCCCAATCAGAGACAACGATAGACAGCTGTCCCTGATTGAGAACCATACCCGGCCAAAACATAGAAATACCAAAATCATAGAAAATAGAACATAGAATGCCCACCCAAATCACACCCTGACCAAACCCAAAATAGAGACATAAAAAGCTCTCTATGGTCAGGGTGTGACAATTGAACTGTGATATGGGGTTGTCTTACATAGTTATCTGAAGATGAATGCACTTACTGTAAGTCGCTCTGGATAAGATCATCTTCTAAATGACTACAATGTAAAATGTAAATGTTTTACATACAGATAACTGTATAGAATATTTTTCTTAAATATTGATGTCACAAATGTATAATTTGTACAGTTTTTTTATGGGAAAAAAATGATGTGTTACATTTGACTGTGTAAAACCTAGCAGTACTACTTATTTCTCTGAAAATAAGGCGGATATATAGCATTTTGCAAAAACATTATTTGTCCCTCTGAAATTAACCATCAAGTGATAGATTTTAAAGAAATACTTGTCTGTCATTGAACAACATAATTTCTTTAAACAATAAAAACTAATTGACCAACATTTATGAAAATGGATATACTGTATAGCGTTTGGAATGAAATTCTTAATTTGTTAAGTGGAGCGCTTTGATGTCTGCCTTCTATTTTAATCACTTTTATTGAATTCCAATTCTAATTATGTTTAATTGCTATGAAATTATACTGAAGAGGAGTGTTCACCTACATGTCTTTGATATCCACCAGGTATGAAATCAGAGCTATTGGCTCATGCACGCACGCACGCACGCACACACACACACACACACACACACACACACACACACACACACACACAGTCAACATTTTCCAGCAAAGCTAAAATTACCCATAATCACCGGAAGGGGGGTTGAGTCCATTGGAACCCTCATGGTCAGACCTGTAATCATGTTGGCTGTGTCAGCCAGTCACGTCGGCCCAATATTAACCCAGCAAATTACCATAAATTCCATCCCCTTAGTGTATATTATCTTAATGTGTAGGCATTACCATGAACTAATGTCTGGTACATACATGGCATTATTTAAAAAGAAAGAAAGAAGAAGCTGAAAGAGAGAGCTTGGAGTGAAGAAGTTATTTTCATCCTGGATTTTGCTCCCAATTGGCATCATATCCTGTTACAGAATCCCATAGTTGGACCCTGAAAAACCAGACCCAAATATCTATCTTGATCGTTTCAATTAATTAGTTTTTCTCGTTTAATGGCTACTCAGCCTTGACAAACTGTGGAGTCTATTTAATTGACAATCCCCATTAGTTTTAGGGAGGCTGTATCCTTCACAAAAGCACCATTTGTTGCTGAGAGACACAGCGTCCTCTGGATGATTGCAATAAATAGACAGCATCATCTTTGTCAGCTAAACATCATTTCAATTATGAAACAGAGTTTTTATTGCTTTTATAACCCTCCTCTACCTGAGCCTCACTTCTCTAGTCTCTCCCCATCCCAGTCACTCGCTGACAAAGATATACCCCCTCCCCTTGGCACCTCCATCTTCTCTTATCTCCCATTCTTCCACTTCATTTTATTTGCATCAATATCTAGGTTTCCGTCCAATTGGCGACAGATTTTCATCTGAATATTGAAAAATCATCATAAAAACAATAGGTGTATCAAGCTCATCAGAAGCTCATCACCTTGCACTTTCACCACCCTGTGAAGTTCATCATAACTTATTTCATCTGTAGCCTAATAAACTGCATGGTTTACCGACGAGTCCCGACGAGAACATGTCATCGCGTGACTCCAAGTTTACTTCGATATGATGGTTATTATATCGATATTTGCGCATAAAAGCATTTCCACCGACATTTCTCTCATAATAAATTTTACCAACCCAAAAATATCCCACCTCGTCTAGCATATTTTGTTTTGTCAACATTTGGAAAGTTTACCCGAAAAATGTTCTGTTTCCATCAGGCCTGTCATGACATTTTTCATGTACTTTACTCACATAAAAATGTTGGATGGAAACCTGTGTGTGTGTGTGTGTGTGTGTGTGTGTGTGTGTGTGTGTGTGTGTGTGTGTGTGTGTGTGTGTGTGTGTGTGTGTGTGTGTGTGTGTGTGTGTGTGTGTGTGTGTGTGTGTGTGTGTGTGTGTGTGTGTGTTTGTGTGTGTGTGACTGATAGCTTCTCCCGACGCACACCTTATGCATGCAGGGATGGGCAAAATTCACATTCTCACAGTCTCACGGCTGCATTAGACATTCATCTATGTTTCTCAAACATCAAATTTAAAAGTAGTTGCAAACATCAAATTTAAAAGTGTTAAAGGTTAAGTTTAGGCATTAACTCCAAATGGTTAAGGTAAGGGTTATGGGTTGGGATAGGCTTAAAACATTTTTTCAAAAGCAAATGTATATTGCTGGATTTGAACTTGAAACCTTTTGATTCAGAGTCAGCTGCTTACACCTATCCACCATTCCTTATGCTCTAGCAAAAATAAAGCTACTAATACTTATTGATAATATATTTTTTTAAGTATTTAATCAGTACAAAGGTTCATTTTAAAATAAATATTGTTGCCTCTAGCATCGGTTTCCACATCCTCAGACATGGATGGAGATATACTGAATTGTATCACAGGTGACCTGGCTGCAAAAATTACAAAATACAATTACAAAATACCATAATGATCAATGTATCAAAATAAACTACAAAATACTTGTACTTTGAAATGAATTTAATTTTCGATTTTAAAATGCAGAAATACATTTGCAAGTAGCCTCCCTGAACAGCAACAACATTCTCAGTAACGGTTACAGAAACACTTTACTCGATGTGACTGTGATATGTTGTTGTTTATCTACCTTAGTTGAATGCACTCGGGATAAGATGTTCATTAGAGTAATACTGAGCATGTTTTGCAATTGTACATTTTTACATATACATTTATATTTAGTTCATTTTGCAGATGCTCAGTGGTGATTTCAGCATGTAAATCTTTGTGGGGCAAAATAAATAGAAAGTGGGATGCATGCCAGCAAAGCCACTACACAACACAACACTAAACAATACATTAATTGCACTATAACGGTGACAAACGGTGCACACAAACTGTTAGAGCCTGCATAAAGCTGTCCCACATCTTACCACTGCTACACCTGGATTTCAGCTTAGCCTTGTCTGGTAGCTAAACAGTTCATTCAGCCTCATTTACTGCATTTAAAAAAAACATAGCTGATATGGCTGACTTGCTGAAACAACTGTGGTTTCTAATGACAATTGAAATTTACAAACTATGCCATTAGGGGACGACAAGCGGATAAGAAGCAATCCGTAATTTCGATTAAGATATTAATTAATGTGCGAGCTAGAACGGATGTAGTCAATGTAACTATTTGTTTAGCACCTTTGAAATGTACAGCAACAGAATTCAGAACATGGGCTGTTCTTACAGTGTTCTCCCTGTACACCAAGTCAGAACCGTAGGATAACTAAAGGGGGCATATAAGCAGACCATGAAAGCTCTTACAATAATCAATGATTACATTTCTTTAAAACAGGTTATAGGCTACATGTGCACCACCAAGTCAGAACAGTATGTGAAATTAAGAGGGGTAAATAGACAAAATTATTAGGGTGAGGCACATGGGCTACTAACTTATGACACAACATACACTTAGTATTACTTTCTTAGCTACAGTACACATATATCCCTGGCATATTACATAATTTATGCAGCAGAATACAATAAATTTTTGGACTCACCTTGTTGTCCTGTGCTCATTTGAACAAGAAGGTGGCGTGGCGGTCATTTGTGGGCAAATATTGTCATCAAAGTCTGGCATTCTCTGGATTTATGGTGCTTTCGGAACAATTGGGAACTCTGAAAAAAACAAAGTTGAATCATGATGACGTCAGGTCGTAGTTCTAGAAAGAGGCCAGATTTACAACTCCGAGTTGGATGACCATTCAAAAAGTATTTTCCCAGTCGGAGCTCTTTTAATCCCGACTTCTCAGTTGTCTTGAACTCACTGAAGTCAAGTTTTCGCAGTACGAGTTAACAGTTGTTTTGAGCGCAGCACAAATCATGCTTCATTGACAGCATGGTCAATGTTGAATGTTTATCATTTTAAGAGCCCCTTAATCCCAGATTTGGGATCACACAGCCACTCCACTGAATAGCAGGCTAGTGATTGCTTTGCAATGCTTGCAGTTAGCCACTGTAACTGATTCCTTCCAAACCACTCATTGTTGAATTTCCGATTTCCAACTTGTTGTGTAATGTTTATGTCCAATAGCCGATGAGCACCGATACGTTTTATCTATAATTTATCTTCATTATTTCTCTTCATATGACAAGGATTAAAAAGGATTTGCCAGTAGATTGTCGACTTGATTCATGATGATGACTGCTAGCTAAGATTTTGAAAGTAAGATGTTGACATCAGTCCAATCAAAGCTACTTTAGATATAACGGGACTTGACATAATTTTATCTGTGATATATATATTTACAATGATATATGTTTTTTTTTTACATTGTTTGCAAACTGATATGTGACACGTATTAATGCCAAAAAAACATGCAAAACAGGCAAGCCCATTATTGTGCTAAAAATGTGGGGCTCTGCCTCACCTGCCCTGAATGACGGGTCGCCACTGCTCTTATCACACCAGAGTGCCATCAGATTTCTGATACCAATGCAGGATGAAAGGGGGCCACACATTTGTGAAACACTATAAAAATGGTATAGAAAATAATTTTGTATTTTGAAAATACATATTTAAGCTCTCAAGTATCTTGTTACACAATAAATTGGAGTGTTGTTCAGCCTAGTGTAATACAAATTACAAAATACATATTTCAAACACATGTAACAGAAATACTGCCCATCTCTGTGTGCATGGCAGTCCTGTTCAGAGCCTGAGGGGGAAATCACTGCATCTCATCTGGTTGATTTACAGTCGTAAACCCCCCCCCCCTCCATCTGTCACCCAAAACAACTGAGAGAGAAACATGACAAACTAGTGAGAGGCTCTACAGCACCCAACAATGACCTAGTACCTCGTCCCGTCACCTCTAATGTCGCCACAGTCCCTCACACTCCAAAGCCAATGATGTGTGAGAAAACCTGACTTGCTGCCCAATAACAAAATGCATCGAAGTCTCCCATCCCCTCGCCGATAATAAGCCCCCAAATTAATGGTGTTGATGGGTGTCGGTGGTTTTTGGCCAGCTGACATACCGGAATTCATGCTCTTATTTTATCCACCTAGTTTTGGTTTTCTGTCCAATAGCTACCCTGACAGATGTCCTTTCTGGTGTATTCTGACACTTTCACTGGTTTGTTGTTGGGTTTAGCGGCTGTTGATCTTCCTGTGTGAAGGGGGACCCCAGAGAGGGGGCACGGGGCATCTGGGGTGGTGTGGGGATAAGGGTCACAGCACTCGACGGAGTGTCTGACTCAAACCCCCTCGTCCAGATGGTTACTGTCTGCCAGGATGAGGGACAAAGCTGACCCCCCTGATCCCCCTCTACACATAAGCACAATACAAACACACATAAACACACACACACTGTCCCCACAGGACCCCATATGGACAGTACATACTTTGATATGATAGGATCTTTTTTTTTCAACTTTCTTTTACCTATTACAATAAAACATAGTTGGCTTTAAAACCTTCTGAGCCGTATGTGGGGATTTTTGGGAGCCATATGTGCTTTTGTTGTCCATCCCATTGTTGGCAAACAGAGCCAGTGAGATGGCAGTGTTGGACGAGTCCTGCCCAAGACTCCCTCTTCCTCCTGATGAACTCGTAACGGTCTGTGAACCCCCAGAGCCATGGACAGATGGAGCCTCTCCTCTTCTTTTCCTCCTCCTCTCCGTACTCTCTCCAAGTCAGACCCGAGCCTCATGCGCAGCTTCTTGAAAGAAATGTGGCATCTCAAATTTTGGAATTTGGTGGTTTTCACGAAATATTTATCTTGTTTTGAGCTGCCTTCTGTGAACTCTTCACCAATGGGACAAAAATACTGTCTTCAGTGACCATGCAATAAAGACCATGGACTCAAACAAACCAAATCAATCAAACGTGCATTGCAGTAGTAAGCCATAATGTACATCAAGGTGTACATGTACATTATCAAATAATAAACACACACTTCCAGCGTCGCATGTCTTCTAACACAGCTATTCTCTCATAACATACACCCTGTGGTTTATTAGTCTGTTGTTCACATAAAGCTTTGCGTCAATGAACCCAAAACGTAGCCTAATATACTGTACATA
Organism: Salvelinus alpinus; assembly: GCF_045679555.1. Taxonomy (NCBI): domain Eukaryota; kingdom Metazoa; phylum Chordata; class Actinopteri; order Salmoniformes; family Salmonidae; genus Salvelinus; species Salvelinus alpinus. The sequence continues at coordinate 26,598,081 of NC_092099.1, forward strand.
TGAAGCTGCAGACTTGTTGCAGCAAGACAGCATGCCGTAGCAATCTGAAGCCCTCTGGCAATGTTAGGAGACTATGTTCCAATAAAAAAGGATGCCTCCAGTAAGGGAAACACATCCCTTAAAATCTACTTTATTTCCATCTGTGAACGATGGAAAAACGTTCAGCCCCGATGAGCAAGGCACAAAAGTGCTCTCCTGTTCAGCCCAACACTAAAAGCCAATTAGCATTTCCAATATTCCTCTGTCGTACCGCCACGTCTGCCTACGATTAAATGCAATCTTCAACCAGGTAGTGTGTTATTAGACCAGCCCGCCTCTTCTTCTCCACTCCCTCCCTCCATCAGCTTCTCTTTAATGGCTTCTGGGGAGGACAATAGAAAAAGAAATAGTGCAACTTCGTAGATAATCGTCATGGCAATCACAAAGGTAATAATGAAGTTGACCTGAAATAGCCCGCGGGGCACCTTCATGTGCCTAAAATAGACAGCACAGTGTTTGATGTATATTCTCTAATCGTAGTCGTTGTCTGTGCAGGGTTTTTGTGCTTCTGTCATGTCTAAAACAGCCCCTTTTACCATATTGACCACTTGAAGGAGGACAGATGATGTTTGTTTTTTATGTACCATAATAACTAGTGTTGTCATCGCTGATTATCTTCAATTAGACCTCATACAAACTGGGAGAAATCCACGGCTAATGGATGGATTAGGGTGTGTGACAGTATATTGATAATAATAGGCTTTTTAAAAGTAACCTTTGTACTGATTAAATACTTTAAAAAATATATTATGAGTAAGTATTAGTTGCTTTAGTATTCTTAATAGTAATATTTTTGGGGTAGTTTCCAGAACCCATCTGAAGCATTGGGGAATCAAGTACAGATTGAATGACCATTTGATTCACTGACAAAGATGGTTTCTTCTAAACAACCACTTCAGTGACTAGTGACAGGACAGGGTTCTGTACATCTCAGGGACAGAAACTGTATGTGTTGGAAACAAAAATATGTTTTGTTACACCAAGGCCACCCAACACAAATATGCCTCCTTTGGGACTTACTTTGATGAAAACGTGGCTCACACTCTTCCATCCTCCTACAGTAGAATTGCATTGCCTTGACAGAGCTCAGAGAATCACTGATGTGTGGGTCTGTGCATGTTGAAGTTTTGTCTGTGGATATATGAGCGCACAACACATGGAAAAAACAAACGCTTTCTTCCTTTCACCAAGCCACTTCACCTCTCCTTCAGCAAACCTCAGAAGTACAACTCTTATCCACCATCTGCATAGAGTGCATGACTTAACATGATCTGGTCTTGTCAAGTATCTCTCTATGTAGTGTTTTTGCTTTTTGTCTTTCATTCTTCTACATCTGCAAAGAATGTTCTAAACACTCCAATGAGCAACAGGAACAACACAACATTATATTTCAGAACATTGTTGCAATGTCAAATAATTGACTATTTACCAAGGATAATTAACTTGGTTGCCGAGACAAGAACGATAGTTGTTGTCCAGGCAGACAGCATAGGAGGTTGGTGGCACCTTAATTGAGGAAGAGTCAATCTCTCACAATCAGTGGAATGGTATCAAATACATCAAACACATGGTTTCCATGTGTTTGATGTTGCTCCATTTGCTCAGTTCCAGGCATTATCATGAATCTTCCTCCCCTCAGCAGCCTCCACTGGCATACAGGAACGATCTACGCTGATAGTGGGAAGGGGGGACAAGAGATGGACAAAAGAAAGCATTGATAACAAGGGAGAAATAGTTTGAATTAGTAGCAGAGCTAGGGTTGACACAGATCAGAGTCAAAGTCACCATGCCTGATGTGCAAAAGCGAGGGTTAAGGGGAAGCAAGGAGAAAATTACCACACAGCAAATTAACTAGGCCGAGTGTGATTAAAAATAATTTTTGTGAAACTAATTTGCACTTACTGTAGCATTAAATTAAGGTTGCTTTGGAACAGTTGGTTCAATTTTCAGAAGACCATCAGGACTTTTGAAAATTTAATGAGGATCCAAATTGCCTCTTTCTCTCCCGTCCACCCCCGTATTTATGACACCCGACGCTGTCTCTCTGTGCTAAGGACCAAAGAGCCATACGCCTTCCGCATATAATCACACACACACACACAAACACACTCCCACAGACATACACACAGAGGCAAGTGTGCACACATTCCCACGGTTGCAGACATACCCACGGTCGCACACACACGCACGCACGCACGCACACACAAACACACACCCTGTCATCAGAGGAGGGCGGACAGGGCTTAGGTTAATAACTGTGCCTGTGCCCAGTGATGAGAGGTATCTGTGACAATGGTTCTGAAAATCAACAGGATTCATTCAAAATTATTTATTCTTAGATAATTCCTCATTTAGGGTCTAAGAAGAGCACAAAGACACATTTTTGTACAGGGTACACTTTGTTAATAGATGGGTACCGGTATGCAGAATAAATATAATGTTAATCATGTGGCGAGAGTCAACGCAGTGTAGTCATTTTACATACAATATCCCAATAATCTCTCTGTAGAGAACCATCTGTGAAACACATTGGATTCATTAGAGGTCAGAGGTCATTGTAGAGTCAAAGAGATGTGATGACCTTTCAACTCTGCTTGACTTTGAGGTCAAATCAAATCCCAGGAGCGATTAATATAGCCAATCAGCTTTAGATCAGTTAGCCGATCAGCATGTTTAGAAATCAAATCATGTTAGAGTGCATACATCCACCTTTTGGGATACTAAATCTACATCTCAGCAAATTACTCAGATGGCATTTAAGAAAGGGAGAGAAAAAATCCATACCAAATGTAATATGATCTAATGAATAGGCATGTAATCGTCCATGAAACCTGCCCTCGGCGGTGCGACTGTGAGCAGTCATGGAGAGAGTGTTTTGGGCTGAAATACTCTGTGATTGATGCTGGGTTGGGGGCCGAAGAATTCGCCTAGCTGGTGAGGCTGTGTTTTTCACAAGGCCTTATGAATCAGGATCCACTGCTTTTTTATGGGATCGTATCAATCAGTCAATCAACCAATCGATCAATGGCCTTATAACCCCAGTAAGGAAATTCATTGTGCAGTCAGGAGCCTACAATGAATCAGGGCCTGTATCCCCATCACATGACACAGATACTACCCAGGGTTATGAGTCAAACCCAATATCTTACTTTTTCTATGAATCAGAACCCCATACTTGTCCATAAGATCTTATGAATCAGATCCCAATACTTCTCCATTCTACCCAAAGTCTGAGTGTGCAGTACAGCATTGCCAGATGGTCCTGCTGTGCCAGCCAGGCCCATTTCAGAGGAAAACCAGCATCTCTTTATTACCTCATCACTTGAGGAGCTATTAGGGTGATGGGTGCTCTTCTAACCCCTCCTCCCCATCCTCCTCCCCAATCCTCCTCCCCATTGCTCATTGTGCCGAAGAGCAACGTGACACGGTGAATAACGGGGGAAAGAGAGAGAGAGTGGAAAACCATCATCTTTTCCCCTCCACGGCTTCCCGAATGGAATGGAACGCCACTTTTTCTTATTTTTTGACCTCCTATGACATCCACGGTGTGTCTGGAGTGACAGAGTGAGAGGCTGTGACTGACTTTGATGAGTGGGAGAGGAGATGGATGGAAGCCAGACTGATGTCTGTAGAGCAGCCAGAGTTTACAGATGAGTCTGCCTCCTAGTGGTTGTTTAAGGGAAGTACATTGTTGCCATCACCAAAACACTGAAGCCCCCTGGACCAGAGCTTTTCCTGACCACGTGACCTGAAGATGGGGATGTGACCCTACTCATGGCAGTCTTGGAAGAATAGATGGACGCTCAATGAAGGGTGTCTTGTGTCTCTGTAACACACTTGTATCCGCTGGTAGATATTAGAATTAGAAGCAGCAGAGAGCATATTCTACATTCATTCCTAAGGTCTGGACAAACTGAGCCTCCTCGGTTGGCTGATTCCAAGGTCATTGGGGTCAGCTAGGGGCTGGTGAGACTGAGCCTGGCCCGGTCATGATAAGAGGCTGGAGCTCCGAGATCCTTCCACGCTCTGCTTACTCCCCAGCCCACTCCGAAACCCGGCCCTGGCCACTCTTGGCCGCAGCTCCCCCTCTCCTCCTCTCCTCTGTGGATGAGTCTCTTCCACCCAGAGTTAATTTTTAATGACACACTTTGTTATGTGGGCCCACAAGGGGGCCTTAGTGGCTGTGCTCTAATAAAGAGGCTGGCTGCTTTGTTCCCTTCAGAGAAAGACTTCATTAAAAAAGACTAAAGCCCTTTGAAGTCCTAGATTTCAGTCGTCAGGCGTCCAAAACTTTATTTTATAATTGTCTGTCCATCTGTGTGTCTGGTACTTTTATGAGCTGGATAGTTTTTTTTATGTCGATGGTTGTAAAGTTTACAGTGTAAACAAACAGGATATTGGGAAGGACGGACGGACTGACCCCCTCAGCAGCACTTTATAACTACTTCTTAACTGCACTGGATGTGTGTTTGTATGTGTGCATATTTGCGTGTGCGCATCGTTGTGTGTGTGACTGAGTAAGTGTGTGTGTGTGCAGGCTTCTGTGTACAGAGGGATTATAACCCAAGAGGGGTGAATTTGGTCTCAAATCAATGCTCACCCTGGTACTTAACCTTGGGTACATTGGCAGTAAATACATGTATTTAACGAGCTCAAACTGTGCTCCTTTAGAAACAGTTTGTTTATAATGAACCCGTTTTGTCCTGAGGTTGAGTATGACAGTCTTTCGATGAGCAAACTGAAGATTTGTGAGAGATTGACTCAGGCACTATTAACTCAACATGTTGGCTTCTAACCAGGCTTTCAATGTCCAATTTATTTGGATTTGATAACATTACCCTTTAACACTGATCTTAGGTCAGTTTTGCATTTACTTTTCTAATGGCTATAGCGTGACATTGGGGAAGGTTTGTCTGATCTCAGAGCTGTGTTTACAGAAGTACTCTGTTTCACCACAAGCCCTGAGAGGTAAGTACCTGTCACTCTCTGTCGTCCCCTAATGATGATGTCACTGGGTAAATAATGGACCCCTAACAGACCCTGGATCCTCGGCAGTAAGCTCATTGAGTGCTGCTATGGAACCGGTCGGGCATCGGTCTCTGTGGCGATGGGTCAGTCGGGGTGAAACATCCTCTCTGACGTAAATGAATTGAATGGGTAGAGTGCCCACTGAAAGGTACAGATAGCCTTAGCTACAGCCCTGAGGCTAGGGACACAGCTATGGGATTGAAATAAGAAGAGACAGAATGAGGGATGTGGGGTGTGTGTGCGTGTGTGGGTGGATGCGTGTGTATATGCATTCATGCGTGTGTGTGAGGCAACCTAGTTTGGACTGGCAAGATGTTATCCATTAGCCTGGGTACCAGTCTCTTTAGCTAATCCATTCCCTGTACTCCATGGCATGTGCCAAAGAGACTGGCCTTTCTGCCATCTTTAAATATGAATTGAAAAGTGTGAGGAGAACAAACAATTTGATTCTGATTCGATCACCCTCACAGCTATCCTCCAATCACAACAATTATGCAAATATTGGTATCCGGTTGCTAAGCAACATTTTGGTTTGTTTGTCCAGATGAAACCAGTATGTCAAATGTTGCTAGCTCAGTCTAAATTCTGAAACTAAATACATACTGCAATTTCAACCACAAAACATGAATGTTTAATTCAATTTAATTATATTTTCGAGGTGCAACACGTTGTCATGGAAAAATTGTATATTATTTCCAACAGCCAATGAGCAACTCCGCTGTAAATCCGGCACATATTGAGACCGAACGGGCAGTCTCTTTAGCAATGACAAGAAGTGGCAAGGAGCAAACCTTCCCTAAATAAGACTGGTACTCAGACTCAGTATCCGTATTATCTGCTGATCATTGCTACAACCAAGCACCTGCTATCCTGATATAAATGAACATTTTAAACGTTATCTAGTTGTAGTATTTGTTTCCAGTGATGTCGATAGAGTGTAGTGAAAGAAGTTGAGTGAAGATATTGGTAATATTCAGGCTGCATTTCATCACAGGACTTATTCTCCCTGTTCTCTGCCAGCAAAAACACCTGTCTCCTAGCGCGTTGCTACGGTGATGAGGGAAAAAGTTATCTCCATGCTGCTCCATTGCTGTATTTAGACTGTATATAAATAATGATGTCCTACTGATTGCTGAAATTGATTAGACAGTTTAACAGGTTGGAACTCTCTCTCTCCTCTCCTCCCATCTGTGAAAACATGTAATTTTCCTCAAACTTTTTTCTATAGGAGAATAATTATAGGATGGAGTGATGAGATGGAGAGAAGATGAGAAGATGATATAATGCCTGGGATAAGTGAGAGGATGACAAGCAGTGTGTAAGTTACTCTGACAATGGAACAGTCAGAATGATGATCAATGACAGGAGAGTGGTCTGAGGTTACAGGGAAAAATGTGAGTAAAAAAGGGAATATGAGTAAACATATCAGTGTATATACAGTGCATTCGGAAAGTATTCAGACCCCTTGACGTTTTCTACATTTTGTTATGTTACAGTCTTATTCTAAAATGGATTAAAAGGCACACACCTGTCTATATAAGCAGTCCCATAGTTGACAGTGTATGTCAGAGCAAAAACCAAGCCATGAGGTCGAAAGAATTGTCTGTAGAGCTCGCAGACATGATTGTGTCGAGGAACATATCTGGGGAAGGGTACCACAAAATGTCTGCAGCATTGAAGGTACCCAAGAACATAGTGGCCTTCTCAGGGGAGAAGGGCCTTAGTCAGAGAGGTGACCAAGAACCCGATGGTCACACTGACAGAGCTCCAGAGTTCCTCTGTGGAGATGGGTGAACCTTCCAGAAGGACAACCATCTCTACGGCACTCCATCAATCAGGCCTTTATGGTAGACGGAAGCCAATCCTCAGTAAAAGGCACATGACAGCCCGCTTGGAGTTTGCCGAAAGGCAACCAAAGGACTCAGATCATGAGAAACAAGATTTTATGGTCTGATGAAACCACGATTGAACTCTTTGTGCCTGAATGCCAAGCATCACGTCTGGAGTAAACCTGGCACCATCCCTACGGTGAAGCATGGTGGTGGCAGCATCATGCTGTGGGGATGTTTTTCAGCAGCAGGGACTGGGAGACTAGTCAGGATCGAGACAAAGATGAACAGAGCAAAGTACAATGAGATCCTTGATGAAAACCTGCTCCAAAGCACTCAGGACCTCAGACTGGGGCGAAGGTTCACCTTCCAACAGAACAATGACCCTAAGCACACAGCCAAGACAACGCAAGAGTGGCTTCGGGACAAGTCTCTGAATGTCTTTCAGTGGCCCAGCCAGAGCCCAGACTTGAACCCGATCAAACATCTCTGGAGAGACCTGAAAATAGCTGTGCAGTGACGCTCTCCATCCAACCTGACAGAGCTTGAGAGGATCTGCAGAGAAGAATGGGAAATACTCTCCAAATACAGGTGTGCCAAGCTTTTAGCATCATACCCAAGAAGACTCGAGGCTGTAATCGCTGCAAAAGCTGCTTAAAAAAATTACAGAGTAAAGGGTCTGAATACTTAAGTAAATGTGATATTTCTTAAAACCTGTTTTTGCTTTGTAATTATGGGATATTGTGTGTAGATTGATGAGGGGGAAAACCTATTTAATACATTTTAGAATAAAACTGTAAGGTAACAATATGTGGAAAAAGTAAATGGGTCTGAATACTTTCCGAATGCACTGTATATGAGTGGATATAGGAGTAACTACAGTGAGCTCCAAAATAATTACAGACGCGCAAATATCATACCACCCAAAAAATGCTAACTTCCCCTGTTATTGTAATGATGAGAAGTTAGCATGTATTGGGGGTATGATAATTGTGCGTCTGTAACTTTCTCACTCAGAACTATATGTGGTAGCATCCACATTAATGTAGACGTGTTTCGAAACATATTATATTATTATATTACCATTCATTTCTATTGAGCATAAAATAATCTGAAACAACCAAAACAAACAGCAAATACATCCAACAAGTTTATAGAGTCACAAGCTTGACGTAATTATTACGTGCTAGGAATATGGGACCAAATACTTAACTTTTGACGACTTTAATACACATTTAAGTGAATTTTTGTTCCCCTTAAATGGGGGGACTATGTACAAAAAGTGCTGTAATTTCTAAACAGTTCACCCAATATGGATGAAAATACCCTCAAATTAAAGCTGACAGGCTGCACTTTAACATTATTGGTAGACTTAAACAAATCTACATTGAAGCAAAGCAATGCACCTCACGCACATGGATATGGGCTTTACTAAAAATATAGAGTTGAAATGTATTACATTTTGAGTTTGTATCCCAATATTACACTTTATATACATCACAGAAGACTGAAATATAACAAAACTGTTTGGCATAGAAACACTAGATTTTTGTCCGTTAAAAAAAATAAAAATCTTCATTAATAAAATAAACATCAGGCCAAAGAGGGTGCTTTTGGTCATTGACTGCAGGAAAGGGCTACCCTTATAGTCACTGTATCATTTCAAATTCAAAGTACTGGAGTACAGAGCCAAAACACATTTGTCACTGTCCCAATACTTTTAGAGCTCACTGTATATACACTAAGTGTACAAAACACCTGTTCTTTCCATGATAAACTGACCAGGTGAATCCAGGTGAATGCTATGATCCCTTATTGATGTCACTTGTTAAATCCACTTCAATCAGTGTTGATGAAGGAGAGGAGACAATTTAAATAAATATTTTAAGCCTTGAGACAATTGATACTTGGTTTGGTATGTGTGCCAGTCATAGGGTGAATGGGCAAGACAAAATATTTAAGTGCCTTTGAACGGGGTATGGTAGTAGGCGTCAGGCACACTGGTTTGAGTGTGTCAAGAACCGCAACACTGCTGGGTTTTTCACACTCAACAGTTTCCTGTGTGTATCAAGAATGGTCCACCACCCAAAGGACATCCAGCCAACTTGACAAAACTGTGGGAAGCATTGGAGTCAACATGGGCCAGCATCCCTGTGGAACGCCCCGACAAATTGAGGCTGTTCTGAGGGCAAAAGGGGCTGCAACTCAACTCAATGTCCCTAATGTTTTGTACACTTAGTGTAAGTCAATATGTGAGTGACTGTATAAGTAAACACAGTAAATATATGTTTTAATATGTGCAGCAGATCTGTTTTGTGTTCCAGGCAGCCACAGGACTGTATTCTGCAGAGGCTAGCTGTGTTCTCCGTCTGAATTTATAAGATGTGATTTTGTACTCTCTCACCGTAGGGGAGGAGCTGATTGCTGCTGTCTCTCTGTCTTTTCCAATCAGCCCACGCTGTCACCTCCTCTCTCCCTCAAACCTGTGTGTGTGTGTGTGTGTGTGTGTGTGTGTGTGTGTGTGTGTGGACTGACTGTCAACCAGTCAGTGGCCAGGACCGATTCATTCCAACACACATTCCACTTCCCCAACATCACTATGGCTGCTAGGCTCTCACTGAACTCTAAAACTCTAGCTTCAGATGACCACTACTCCCTGTCCACCTTATCCCCCCGCCATACCTCCCAGCCAATTCCTTCTCCCATCCCCACCTCCCAAACCTCCATCTCTTAACCCTTCCCTTCCCTCTCCTGCCCTCCTTTCATGACATTTCTTCTCCACTCTCCACCTCCATATCCTCTATCTTCCCTGCCCATCTCCCACCACCTCCCATCCTTGTCCTTCCATCCTTTCACCCCTCCCTTCTTTCTCCTCCCATGCTATAACACACTTTGGAGGACAGCTCTTGCCCCAGGAGCAGCCCAAGCAGGGAGCATATTGTCTCCATCACTAACAGCACTGTAGCAAAACTGCTGTCATGATGAGTTTGCCATGCTAATATGGCTCTGGGCACTGCTAACCTTTCTTTACGCTGCTCTGTGCATGCGTGTGTGCGTGTGTATGCGTGTGCATGTTCGAGTGGTGAGAGAGACACAGCTCTTTGAAGGCAGCACACTTCAAGGCAGCCATCTCTCATGGCTAAAAGCAGGGCAATTTCCAGAAAGGTAAACACAGCTTTTGATGCATGGCAGCATGTTAAAACACTGATTCCCTTGTGCCTCCTCTCCTCCTCCTCTGAGCATCTTCTTCACTGTCTAAAGAGTGAAGAGGAGAACCGTCAAAGGCCTGTCATTCTGGGCCTGAATGATACCTGGCAGGGCTTTAAACCATGTCATTGAGCTGGACTTGGAAGAGTCACACAAAGAGACAGCTACAACTCTCTCACACACACACACACACACACACACACACACACACACACACACACACACACACACACACACACACACACACACACACACACACACACACACACACACACACACACACACACACACACTTGTGCATACAGAGACATAGTTTAAACATGCAAGATACACAAACACATACACTTTCTCTCTTTATTTGACACTTTCCTTAGGCTACTCTCATGTCACCACGGCACGATCATGGCACTGAGAGGGTTAAAGTGGTCGTCGCTTCTCCAGATGAGTAATAGTCACTTAATGGCCACTTGTGTGCACTTGTCAGCAAAATCATTGCGTCACCATGGAGGGCAATAAACCAATTACCAACAAGCACAACGTGTCCTATTCTTCTGTCCAGCAATGCAGAGCTGGAGCTCCGCTGCACAGTCAAAGATACCTCTGTGATGGGGGAGATGTTATTCCTCTGCTCTCCTGTCTGCGCTGTCCACTGTTGATATTTGATGTGTTAAAGCAAGGCCCAGATTCCCCTGGAAAAGGTTAGCGGCGCTGGCAGCTGCTTGGATCTGATCTGGTCTTCAGTTCAGCGATGTTAGGATAACCCCATCGTCACCTCAACCGCCCACACCCCTCGGCCGCCAACGGAATCTCTCTCAGTTTGAGTCCAGCATCCAGCTCACTCATGTTCTCTGTCAATCTGGGCTGCCTGAATTGAAACCATTTTCTCAAGCACTGCTCAAGCACCTGGAAAAACTCCAGGCCCCATAGTTCTCTAAAGGGGTAAGAATGACTGTGCATCAGTCTCCATGGATTGCAATATAGGAGCTATACAGTTACTGTATGTGTTTCCTGACTTGAGACTTGGCCCCTCTTGGCATACAGAGATTCTCTCACAGGTCTTAGGGCCTGTGTGTTTGCGTGATGTAACCAGGCTCATCTAGGCAGAAGCAGGTCAGAACTAAGATTGGATTAGACGTCAGGTTGTTGGTGGGATGGAAAATTAACAATTGTTAATTCATGTTGCTGTTGAATAAGTGATTGGCTGTGGAGTTAGGGGGCCAGGCTCGGAGGCACGGAGCATATGGGAGAGAGAGAGAGAGAGAGAGAGAGAGAGAGAGATAGATTTGGAGTGAAAGCAGAGGATGAGAGAGAGAGAGAGAGAGAGAGAGAGAGAGAGAGAGAGAGAGAGAGAGAGAGAGAGAGAGAGATAGATTTGGAGTGAAAGCAGAGGATGAGAGAGAGAGAGAGAGAGAGAGAGAGAGAGAGAGAGAGAGAGAGAGAGAGAGAGAGAGAGAGAGATAGATTTGGAGTGAAAGCAGAGGATGAGAGAGAGAGAGAGAGAGAGAGAGAGAGGGGGGGGGAGGGAGAGGGAGAGAGAGAGAGAGAGAGAGAGAGAGAGAGAGAGAGAGAGAGAGAGAGAGAGAGAGAGAGAGAGAGATAGATTTGGAGTGAAAGCAGAGGATGAGAGAGAGAGAGAGAGAGAGAGAGAGAGAGAGAGAGAGAGAGAGAGAGAGAGAGAGAGAGAGAGAGAGAGAGAGAGAGAGAGAGAGAGAGAGAAGCAGGGAACTGTCAAACCTTCCATTCTAAGCACACATCCTCTAAGTCATACTCTGAAGTGAGAGCAGCTCTGTCTTAAAGGCCAGTCTCAGTGTATCTCTCTCCTCAAACTACTGTAAACAGCTCTGCACATGTCACATCTCAAATAGGAAAACTTATAAATCCCACTGCAAAATGTGCTCTCACACACACACGCACACTCTCACACACGCACACTCTCTCACACGCACACTCTCTCACACGCACACACACACACACACACACACACACACACACACACACACACACACACACACACACACACACACACACACACACACACACACACACACACACACACACACACACACACACACACACACACACACACACACACACACACACACACACACACAGATATGAGTGAGCTCACAAATGCATGAATTCACACACACACGAACACTGCAGAGCCATATACGGTATACTTACAGACAGAGTGGATAGCCCCATCTACTGGTGGTTTTGTGACCTGCGGGACTAAAGGCACAGACAAGATTGGTAGTCTCAGTTACCTCCTTCTGTCCGTCCTTCCTTCCTTCCATCCAGTTTCTATAATTGTTCATTCTTTGAACATTCACAAAATGGTACATAAATATGGCTGCCAATACACTAATGTTGAGTTCAATCTGTGTGTTCTACTTGCGTAACTATCTGGGAGTATCATAAGGTAGACTACTGTACCATTTTTCAACCTACCACTGTATGTGGTTGCCTATTGCTGATCACTCCTGAAGACATTGGTATTAGAGAACATAATGTGTTGCTAATATGAATGTACATCCAACCACAGTATGCTATCCATCTATTTTTCAGCGTTGGAAAATACATTACATCAGCTGTGAGGTACTGTATATGTAGCCCTATATATTTGTCCATTCAGGTGGGTGTTTTAGATAACATTAACTGACTTCAGTTCTCACAGCACACAGTATATTATTGATAAGAGATGGTACCTTCTCTCAGCAGAATGGAACCAGAATGAAACCATGCAATGTATAAAATGTCACCGGAAGAAATGGCAGCAGTTTGACGGACGCCCAACCAATTGTGCTATTATGTGGGGTTTTTTGCATTATTTGTAACTTATTTTGTATATAATGTTTCTGCAACCGTATCTTACGGCAAAAAAGAGCTTCTGGATATCAGGACAGTGATCACTCACCTCGGATTAGACGAGGAGGACCCACAGGACATTCTCCAAACACCCAACAGGGCCGACATCCCCGTTATTTGCAAGAGGAAGCAACGCAGGTATAGAGGACAAAGAGCCGGATGCCTCGTCAGGACCCAGAGAAGGCGAGTGGGAGAGCTGCCGTTACCGTCAATAATACTCGCCAACGTGCAATCGTTAGACAATAAATTAGATGAGGTACGATCACGAACATCCTACCAACGGGACATCAAAAACTGTAATATCCTATGTTTCACGGAATCATGGCTGAATGACGACATGGATATTCAGCTAGCGGGATACACGCTGCACCGGCAAGATAGAACAGCACACTCCGGTAAGACGAGGGGGGCGGTCTGTGAATATTTGTAAACAACAGCTGGTGCAAATCTAAGGAAGTCTCTAGATTTTGCTCGCCTGAAGTAGAGTATATTGTGATAAATTGCAGGCCACACTACTTAGCTAGAGAGTTTTCAGCTATACTTTTCGTGGCTGTTTATTTACCACCACAGACAGATGCTGGCACTAAGACCGCACTCAGTCAGCTGTATAAGGAAATAAGCAAACAGGAAACCACTCACCCAGAGGCGACGCTCCTAGTGGCCGAAGACTTTAATGCAGGGAAACTTAAATAAGTTCTACCAAAATTCTATCAACATGTTAAATGCGCAACCAGAGGGAAAATAATTCTAGATCACCTGTACTCCACACACAGAGACGCGTACAAAGCTATCCCTCGCCCTCCATTTGGTAAATCCGACCACAACTCTATCCTCCTGATTCCTGCTTACAAGCAAGAATTTAAGCAGGAAGCACCAGTGACTCGGTCTATAAAAAAGTGGTCAGATGAAGTAGATACTAAACTACAGGACTGTTTTGCTAGCAGAGACTGGAATATGTTCCGGGACTCCTCCGATGGCATTGAGGAGTACACCACATCAGTCACTGGCTTTATCAATAAGTGTATTGATGACGTCGTTCCCACAGTGACTGTACGTACATACCCCAACCAGAAGCCATGGATTACAGGCAACATTCACACTGAGCTAAAGGGTAGAGCTGCCGCTTTCAAGGTGCGGAACTCTAACCCGGAAGCTTACAAAAAATCTTGCTATGCCCTGCGACGAACCATTAAACAGGCAAAGCGTCAATACAGGGCTAAGATTGAAACATACTACACCGGCTCCGACGCTCGTCTTATGTGGCAGGGCTTGCAAACTATTACAGACTACAAAGGGAATCACAGCCACGAGCTGCCCAGTGACACGAGCCTATCAGATGAGGTAAATCCCTTCTATGCTCGCTTCGAGGCAAGCAACACTGAGGCATGCATGAGAGCATCAGCTGTTCCGGACGACTGTGTGATCACGCTCAATGTAGCAAACGTGAGTAAGACCTGAAAACAGGTCAACATACACAAGGCTGCGGGGCCAGACGGATTACCTGGATGTGTGCTCCGGGCATGTGCTGACCAACTGGCAGGTGTCTTCACTGACATTTTCAACATGTCCCTGATTGAGTCTGTAATACCAACATGTTTCAAGCAGACCACCATAGTCCCTGTGCCCAGGAACACAAAGGCAACATGCCTAAATGACTACCGACCCGTAGCACTCACGTCCGTAGCCATGAAGTGCTTAGAAAGGTTGGTAATGGCTCACATCAACACCATTATCCCAGAAACCCTAGACCCACTCCAATTTGCATACCGCCCAAACAGATCCACAGATGATGCAATCTCTATTGCACTCCACACTGCCCTTTCCCACCTGGACAAAAGGAACACTTATGTGAGAATGCTATTCATTGACTACAGCTCAGCGTTCAACACCATAGTACCCTCAAAGCTCCTCACTAAGCTAAGGATCCTGGGACTAAACACCTCCCTCTGCAACTGGATCCTGTACTTCCTGATGGGCCGCCCCCAGGTGGTGAGGGTAGGTAGCAACACATCTGCCACGCTGATCCTCAACACTGGAGCTCCCCACTGGAGCTCCCCAGTCCCATCCTGTACTCCCTGTTCACCCACGACTGCATGGCCAGGCACGACTCCAACACCATCATTAAGTTTGCAGACGTCACAACAGTGGTAGGCCTGATCACCGACAACGACGAGACAGCCTATAGGGAGGAGGTCAGAGACCTGGCCGGGTGGTGCCAGAATAACAACCTATCCCTCAACGTAACCAAGACTAAGGAGATGATTGTGGACTACAGGAAAAGGAGGACCGAGAATGCCCCCATTCTCATTGACGGGGCTGTAGTGGAGCAGGTTGAGAGCTTCAAGTTCCTCGGTGTCCACATCAACAACAAACTAGAATGTTCCAAACACACCAAGACAGTCGTGAAGAAGGCACAACAAAGCCTATTCCCTCCCAGGAAACTAAAAAGATTTAGCTGGGTCCTGAGATCCTCAAAATGTTCTACAGCTGCAACATCGAGAGCATCCTGACTGGTTGCATCACTGCCTGGTACGGCAATTGCTCGGCCTCTGACCGCAAGGCACTTCAGAGGGTAGTGCGTACGGCCCAGTACATCACTGGGGCTAAGCTGCCTGCCATCCAGGACCTCTACACCAGGCACTATCAGAGGAAGGCCTAAAAATTGTCAAAGACCTCAGCCACCCCAGTCATAGACTGTTCTCTCTACTACCGCATGGCAAGCGGTACCGGAGTGCCAAGTCTAGGACAAAAAGGCTTCTCAACAGTTTTTATCCCCAAACCATAAGACTCCTGAATAGGTAATCAACCTGCTACCTGGACTATTTGCATTGTGTGCCCCTCCTCCCCCCCAAGTGGTTTCCTTCCTCTCCGGCAACTGAATTAGGAAGGACGCCTGTATCTTTGTAGTTGTCACACCCTGATCAGTTTCACCTGTCCTCGTTATCATCTCCTACCCCCTCCAGGTGTTGCTTGTTTTCCCCAGTGTATTTATTGCTGTGTTTCCTGTCTCTCTGTGCCAGTTCATCTTGTATGTTTCCAAGTCAACCAGCGTTTTTCCCGTTCTCCTGCTTTTTGGATTCTCCTTTTTCTAGTCCACCCGGTTTTGACCCTTGCCTGTTTCTGTACTTTGTACCCGTCTGCCTGACCATTCTGCCTGCCTTGACCACAAGCCTGTCTGCCAATCTGTACCTCCTGGACTCTGATCTGGTTTTGACCTTATTGCCTGTCCCCGACCATTCTCTTGCCCACCCCTTTGGATTAGTAAACATTGTAAGACTCCAACCATCTGCCTCCTGTGTCTGCATTTGGGTCTCGCCTTGTGCCTTGATAGTAGTGACTGTATGTTTGTAGTGTAATTAATGACTTCACCATGCTCAAAGAGATATTCAATGTCTGTTCTTTTTTTCAACCAATAGGTGCCCTTCTTCGCGAGGCATTGGAAAAACTCACAGGTCTTTATGGTTGAATCTGTGTTTGAAACTCACTGCTCGACTGAGGGACCTTGCAGATACGTGTATGTGTGGGGTACAGAGATGAGGTAGTCATAAAAAAAATCATGTTAAACACTATTATTGCACACAGAGTGAATCCATGCAACTTGTTATGTGACTTGTTAAGAACATTTTTACTCCTGAACTTATTTAGGCTTGCCATAACAAAGGGGTTGAATACTTATTGACTCAAGACATTTCAGCTTTTCATTTTTAATGAATTTTTTGTAAATAATTCCACTTTGACATTATGGGGTATTGTGTGTAGGTCAGTGACACAAAATCTAAAATGTATACATTTAAAATTCAGGATGTAACAACAAAATGTGGAAAAAGTCAAGAGGTGTCAATTATTTGTGAAGGCACTGTACACACTCGCTCACACACACTACACTGACACTTTCACATAAAACCCACACACATTCACATACTGTACACTACACACTCGCTCACACGCACTACACTGACACTTTCACATAAAACCCACACACATTCACATACTGTACACTACATACGCGCACACACACACACACACACACAGACACACACAGACACATACACACAAACACACACAACCCAAACACACATGCACATTACAGACACAGACACACACACACACACACACACACACACACACACTTTTACACTCATTATTTCCTGCTGCTACTCTGTTCTTTATTTTACTCTTATTATATATTATCTATCCTGATGCCTAGTCACTTTACCCTGCCTTCATGTACATATCTACCTCAAGTACTTCATACCTCTGCACATTGATCTGGTACTGGTACTCCTTCTATGTAGCTCCATTCTTGTGTATTTTATTTTATTCCTCATGTTACTATTTTATTTTTGTTTTTATTTTTAAACTCTGCATCATTGAGAAGGGCTCGCAAGCATTTCGCGGTAGATTTGGATTTGATATGAAACTTCATGTGAAATATAATCACATGTGAGTGTTCCAAAAACACATGGTTTCACATGATTTCAAATGTGGAAATCTCAAACGTAAGAATTTCTCCTCTATCTCTCTCTCTCTTTCTGTCTTACACACACTCAAAAGATTGTACCCACGAACACACACCGGCCCCGTGGTGTGAGAAAGGAACTAATAGCTTCTTAAAAGATGAAATCCAACCTAATTTGCCCCGTGCTGCTCCCCCCTGGTGCTACAGCTATAGAGCTATAAGACAGCCATGACGAGGAACCCATACTAATGACAGGTCAGTTGTGTCTTTCTGCCTTCCCACTACTTCTACCGGTGATGTTTCTATAACTCCATCCATTGAGTGACGGCAACTAATACAGATATATCTCTACTTTTCCCTTACATGACTGCAAACATACCTTTCTGACATGCACACTCCCTTACATATTTATTTGGATAGTGAGCTAAAACTTTTAATTTGGCTCTATACGCCTCAGTTTTTGATTTGAGATCAAATGTTTCATATGTCACTTTTTATTTAATGGGATTTTCATACATATCTGTTTTACGTACACTTTATGTATCTTGTCCCCCCATTTGAAGGTGTCATAAGTATTTTGACTAATTCCATTATATGTGTATTAAAGTAGTCAAAAGTTTAGTATTTGGTCCCATATTCCTAGCACACAATGACTGCATTAAGGTTTGACTCTACAAACTTGTTGGATGCATTTGCTGTTTGTTTTGGTTGTGTTTCCGAATATGTTATGCACAATAGAAATGAATGGTAAATAATGTATTGTGCCATTTTGGAATCACTTTTATTGTAAATAATAATAGAATATGTTTCTGAACACATTAATGTGGGACGCTACCATGATTACAGATAACGTTACAGAGGTCTTTGTGCCTCTGTAACTTTGTCACTCATCATCATTCACAGTTTATTCATCATTATTCATAATCATGGTAGCATCCACATTAACGTAGAAGTGTTCAGAACTGTTCGATTCTTATTTAAAATAAAAGTGAATCCAAAATGACACAATACATTATTTACCATTCATTTCTATTGGGCATAATAATCTGAATCACAAGCAAAACAAACTGCAAATGCATTCAACAGGTTTGTAGAGTCATAAGCTTGATGGAGTTATTGCACCAAGCTTGTGATATATGGGACCAAATACTACAATTTTGACTACTTTAATGCAGATTAGGGATGAATAACATCGAAATTTACAGAATGTTTACCGGGAGGAAAATGGGGGCGGGTCATGCTTTTTCTTCAATTTCAGGTCATGTAATTTGGATTTGATAAAATGTCTATATTTCTCAGTGTTTTAGAATGAGTTGTTTATTAGGCTATATATCGATGTGTGCTTGATGCCTCTCCTCATCTCAGATTCTCCGCTGGGTTCGCAATAGCAAGTGCACCTATAGGCTATTTAGTGTGGTCTTTATCAAATGATCCATAGCCTATAGGCTATACAGGCTACGAAGTGCATGTTGGGAGAACCACAGAGCAAGTTCTATTTCTAAGATGGCTGCTGGGATGGTGTAAATAAAACTGCGCTGCATTGCACACTATAATGGATATTCCAACCCTGAGCCCCAGCCTGCTCTGCTCTTGCTGATGAAAACCTTTTTTTGTGTGCTGCCTAACCAATGGCTGTGCTGTGTAGGCCTACAGTGGCAGTCCAAGAGGAGATTCAAAGCACCCCCCCCCCTAAAAAAAATGTATGCACTATCTTGTGCCTGGACGAGCCTATAGCCAGTTCAATTTGAGAAGGAGAGCGAGAACATGACGATGACCCGAGGTACACTTTGATAGCTTGCTGCTACTATAATAGATTTTATTCAAAACAATATGTTTCTTGCCCAGGATGTATTTATCAGAGTTATTGACCCCACAATAACCCAGATTCAAGTTACTTACATTGTGGTGCTGAAAGTTGAAGCAGCAGTCGCGGCATAATCAATCGTAAATGGACAGCTCATGGTACTGAAGGTAGGCAAATTCGCGTAGGCATAATTCATTTAAACCGCCTTCCTTTTAATTAGACTTTATTAACAACAAGAGGGCTTTGTGTTGGAGCCTATTTATAAAGGTAGGCCTGTTTGACAGACAAAATTAGGCTATTGGCTGCTACTGTATATCCATAGATTTGTAGGTCAATTCCTCCACCCACCATGCACTCTTCAAATATCCTATCTCTGTGTCAGTGAAGGGCTGTTAAGTTAAAACCAAGGCTCAAATTGAGGGGGTATGAAGGTATGCCGTAGGCCTACCTTTTATTAAAGAAAATGGCAAAAAGCACAGGCCTACCCCTTGCTATTTTATAGAAAATAAAGGGATCAGATTATATACAGGGATGCTGGCCCATGTTGACTCCAATGCTTCCCACAGCTGTGTTAAGTTGGCTGGAAGTCTTTTGGGCAGTGGACCATTCTTGATACACACGGGAAACTGTTGTGTGAAAAACCAGCAGCTTTGTGGTTCTTGACACAAACTGGTGCACCTGGTACCTACTACCATACCCGTTCAAAGGCACTTAAATATTTTGTCTTGCCCAGTCACCCTCTGAATGGCACACATACACAATCCATGTCTCAAGCCTTAAAAATCCTTCTTTAATCTGTCTCCTCCCCATTATCTACACTAATTGAAGTGAGTTTAACAAGTGATATCAATAAGGGATCATAGCTTTCATTTGGATTCACCTGGTCTAGAACAGTTTATAAAACTGCATATCTAAGGCTCTGGTCTGTCCAAGAAGAGAGGGTAAACGGTAGATATGTCCTCTGATATTACATTTCTTTCAAGCGTTCAGGGAGAGTTTAGTTAAAATATATAGTACCAGTCAAAAGTTTGGACACACCTACTCATTCAAGGGTTTTTCTTGAAGCTGGTTGAGAGAATGCCAAGAGTGTGCAAAGCTGCATCAAGGCAAAGGGTGGCTACTTTGAAGATTCTCAAATATAAAACATATTTTGATTTGTTTAAAACTTTTTCGGTTACTAGATGATTCCATATGTGTTATTTCATAGTTTTGATGTCTTCACTATTATTATACACTGTAGAAAATAGTAAAAAATAAAGTAAAACCCTGGAATGAGTAGGTGTGTCTAAACTTTTGGCTGGTACTGTATATTTGCTGAAAGGAGGGCCATCCATTTTCATTTCAGAGAGGTCCGATTTTCTCCAGGTAACCCTAATTATAAATAACGTTCACTCCCATAAGTGAACTTATGACACCTTCAAATGGGGGACTAGATACATAAAGTGCTTCATTTTTAAAGGGCAAAACAGATATGTATGAAAATACTCCAAAATAAAAGGTGACATTCTGTACAGGTGTCTCATATGAAACATTTTAAAAGTTTTTGTCACGCCCTGACCTTAGAGATCCTTTTTAAGTCTCTATTTTGGTTGGTCAGGGCGTGAGTTGGGGTGGGCATTCTATGTTTTTGTTCTATGTTTTCTATTTCTATGTGTTTGGCCGGGTGTGGTTCTCAATCAGAGGCAGCTGTCTATCGTTGTCTCTGATTGAGAACCATACTTAGGTAGCCTTTTCCCACCTGTGTTTTGTGGGTAGTTGTTTTCTGTCTTTGTGTCTGTACCAGACAGAACTGTTTCGTGTTGTTCGATTTTCGTGTATCTCTTTGTTATTTTTGTCATAGTGTTCACTTTTCTAATAAAGGACACTGAAGGACATGAACACTTACCACGCTGTGTTTTGGTCTCCTCCCTTAGACGATCGTTACAGTTTTAGCTTAACTGTACAAATAAATACGTAGGGGAGTGTAGCTGTAGGATCATGTCACTCATCTCTCTATCTTTCTCTCCTTGGCCTTACTCTAACTCAATACGCTCATTGAGTTTCTGTACCTTACATTGGGATTGATAGGTTTGTGAGGGCAATTTTGTGAGGGTTTGTCGGTACTCAAGTGCAACTAATAAAAGGGGTAATATTTCTGTTGTTTTGACAGGTAGCTAGTGTGTCTGTGTGCATAACTGCATGTGCATGCGTCTGTGCTAGTGTGCGCCTGCACCAACCTGCAATGAAATATAGAGAATCTACAGAACAACTGAGTTTGCCTACAAAAGTTTGGATGTCAAATATTTGGATGGAGGGAGAAGCCCTCGTGCTGAAACTTATAATAATAACACAATTAACTTGCAGCTTTATAGAGCTCCGTCGAGCAAACACTCACAGTGCAAATACCAATAACCCCCAGTCTGAATAAATACCAGGAGATTGTTTGCCAAATGATATTTGATGGATTTTGCCAGAAATTGTGATTAATAAGGAAGATTATGAGGCTATTCTCTGTCTTGGTGTTGTACTGGGGGCTGGGGGGGGGGGGGGGCTGTGTTGCCAAGGTATTATCGTCCTGATTTGCATATGTCACTCAGGATGTTATTCCGTGAGCTATGGGAAGCTAAAATGCCAATACCACGGCTGCACCTCTCTGTGTGTTCTTTCATATTTGAAGGTTAATGTAAGAAATTGAAACAGTGTGCTTTGAGGATGTGCCCATATTGGATGCAGAAGGAATGGATGGGGAAATTGAATAGATTAAAAGTTAAGAAACCATACTGAAACTCTATGGAATATAGTTTTGAAACAGTGCCCAGTGGGAACACTGGTCTCGTTAATTTCAACACCATCTGCATTTACAGTGCATTCGGAAAGTATTCAGACGCCTTCACTTTTTGTTACGCTACAGCCTTATTCTAAAATGTATTAAATATGTTGTTTTTCCTCATCAGTCTACACACAATACCCCATAATGACAAAGCGAAAACAGTTTTTTTGAAATTTTTGCTAATATATTTCAAAATAAAAAACAGAAGTACCTTATTTACATAAGTATTCAGACCCTTTGCTATGATACTAAAAATTGAACTCAGGTGCATTCTGTTTCCATTGACTATCCTTTAGATGTTTTTAAAACTTGATTGTAGTCCACCTGTGGTAAATTCAATTTATTGGACATGATTTGGAAAGGCACACTCCTGTCTATATAAGGTCCCACAGTTGACAGTGTATGTCAGAGCAAAAACCAAGCCTCGAGGTCGAAGGAATTCCCAAAGGCACTGTATGTACTTGAAGGTAGGGGTAGAGTGACTATGCATAGATAATAAACAGAGAGTAGCAGCAGCATATGTGAAGAGTGTGTAGGGATGTGAATGTGTGTGTGTGTGTGTGTGTGTGTGTGTGTGTGTGTGTGTGTGTGTGTGTGTGTGTGTGTGTGTGTGTGTGTGTGTGTGTGTGTGTGTGTGTGTGTGTGTGTGTGTCAGTGGAGGCTCCTCAGAGGAGGAAGGGGAGGAACATCCTCCTCAGTGAATTTCATAAAAATAAAAATAATGAAACATTTAAAAAGTTAACCTTTTTAGATAAAACTATGCTAAACATATGAATGTTCCCAAATTATTGATTAAAACAGACTGTTTTGCAATGAAAGTCTACAGTTGCCTCAGCAGCACTCTGTCGGGTCGCACCATGGTTTAGCTAGCTAGCTTCTGTCCTCCTGTTTTTACATTGACTTCAATACAAAACCTAGGAGGCTCATGGTTCTCAACCCATTCCATAGACTTACACAGTAATTATGACAACTTCCAGAGGACATCCTCCAACCTCTTGCAGCATGAACTGACATGTTGTCCACCCAATCAAAGGATCAGATAATTAATATAGTACTGAAAGCATAAGCTACAGCTAGCTAGCACTGCAGTGCATAACATGTGGTGAGTAGTTGATTCAGAGAGAGAAAGACAATAGTTTAACAGTTTTGAACAATTTAATTTCTTCCAAAATTAAGGGGAAGCAAGAGAGAGAAAGAGAGCGAGAAAGAAAGCTATATTTAGCTAGTGAATGCAACTAGCTAGTTTAGCCTACTCAAACACCTGGCTCAAACAGAGAGGGATGCTATGTTAGCTAGATGGCTATGGATATCCAACACTGGAAGTCTTCCAAGCCAAGGTAAGCTTTTGGTTTTATTAATTTATTACCACTGAGTCCTGCCGGTGTAACTGCTAAACTGCTTTTCAAATGTAGACTATACTGGATGATTGTAGCGTGTTTACTAATGTTTTAGTAGCTATGTGGACTATGACGTTATAATAAGCTGACAACAATGTAGGCTGTGTGTATTGGTTATCAGTTACAATATGAAGGTTTAGTTTGGGAACGTTTTTTTCCGCCTGGTTACAGACAGCTGATAAGTCCACAAGCGAAGTGAAAAGGTGAGAGGAGGAGAGCGCGTAGATGTGAGAAGAAATTATACAATGATAAAAGGCTGCTATGAAAGTGAACTGTGTTTGAGTGTGATCAGGTGTGTGATTCATTCTGCCGATTCTGTTGAAAAACTTTTAAAAAATGGAAACAAACGGAATGAAACAGGGAGAAACATACCTGAATTTGGCCAATAGAAACTCTTGTTTGCAACTGTTGAACTAATGATTACACCCAAGATCATCTAGATTCAGACAAGAGTGTACAAGGCGATATTGAATGTGTCAATGTTTGTCACCTTGATTACTCAAATTTCTCTCAACCTGTGCCCCTAGCGTACGTTGTAAACTTTCCTTCATGATGGGTACAGGGAAGATTGTAGCATCATGTAGTAGCCTACATTACATTGAACTGGGTGAATAAAATATGATTGACCATTAACCAATATGTAAGGGATAATCAACGAGTGGCTATGCGTTCTATGGAAAATAATGAATGACTTGAAGGTGTGACGACGCTCTAGCGGAGGGGAGTTGCATTATTTTCCAGAGAACGCATAGAGCCCCGAGTTGATTATCCCTTTTATACCATGGCTATAATTTAACACATTTGCCACAAGAAATAAGTTCATTTTCCAGTAGAAATGTGTTCAACATCCACTGAGATAGCTAATAAGTTTACTAGATAGCTACAGTACTTGCCGTGGTAACCAAACAAACAGAAATGAGCATTCAACAATGCCATAAGCTGTATTAGAAATAAGGCCATGTTCATGAAAAAAATTATAGTCCTCCAACAATTATAGGCCTCCCTCAAAACGGCACCGACCGCCACTGGTATGTGTGTGTGTGGTGTCAATATGCATGTGTGTGTGTGTGTGTGTGTGTGTGTGTGTGTGTGTGTGTGTGTGTGTGTGTGTGTGTGTGTGTGTGTGTGTGTGTGTGTGTGTGTGTGTGTGTGTGTGTGTGTGTTGGAGTCCAGTGAGTATACATCGAGCCTGTGCAAGAGAGTCAGTGCAAAAAATCTTAAGAAATAAAAATAAAGGGCTCAATGCAAATAGTCTGGGTAATCAACAGTTTGATTAACTGTTCAGCAGTCTTATGGCTTGGGGATAGAAGCTGTTAAGGAGCATTTTGGTCTCAGACTTGCCGTGCGGTAGCAGAGAGAACAGTCTATCACTTGGGTGGCCTAGAGTGTTTGAAAATGTTTAAGGCCTTCCTCTGGCACCACCTGGTATAGAGGTCCTGGATGGCAAGACGCTTGGCCCCAGTGATGTAGTGGGCTGTACGCACTACCCTTTCTAGCACCTTGCAGTTGGATGCCGAGCAATTGCCATACCAAGCAGTGATGCAACCAGTCAGGATGCCCTCGATGGTGCAGCTGTAGAACTTTTTGAGGATCTGAGATCCCATGACAAATCTTACAGCCTCTTGAGTGGAAAAGGCGTTGTCGTGCCCTCTTCACGACTGTCTTGGTGTGTTTGGACCATAGGTCCTTAGTGATGTGGACACCAAGAAACTTGAAGCTCTCAACCCTCTCCACTATAGCCTCGTTGATGTGAATCGGGGTGTGCTTGGCCCTCCCTTTCCTGTAGTCCATGATCAGCCCCATTGTCTTGCTCACGTTGAGAGAGACGTTGTTGTCCAGGCACTACACTACCAAGTCTCTGACCTCCTCCCTATAGGCTGTCTCATTGTCGTCGGTGATCAGGCCAACCACCATTGTGTTGTCGGCAAACTTAATGATGGTGTTGGAGTCATGCATGGCCACGCAGTAGCGAGTGAACAGGGAGTACAGGAGGGGACAAAGCATGCACCCCTGAGGGGCCCCCGTGTCATGGGTCATCGTGACAGATGTGTTGTTGCCTACCCTCCCCACCTGGGGGCAGCCCGTCAGGGAGACCAGGATCCAGTTGCAGAGGGAGGTATTCAGTCCCAGGGTCCTTAGCTTAATGATGAGCTTTGAGGCCACTATGGTGTTGAACGCTGAGCTGTAGTCAATGAACAGCATTCTCACGTAGGTGTTCATTTTGTCCAGGTGGGAAAAAGTAGTGCGGAGGGCCATAGAGATTGCGTCATCTGTGGATCTGTTGGTGCAGAATGCGAAATGGAGTGGGTCAAGGGTTTCTGAGATGATGGTGTTGATGCATTTCACTTCATTTCAAAGCATTTCACGGATACAGATGTGAGTGCTACGGGGTGGTAGTCATTTAGGCAGGTTACCTTGGTGTTCCTGGGCACAAGTTCTATGGTGGTCTGCTTGAAACATGTAGGTATTACAGACTGGGTCAGGGAGAGATTGAAAATATCAGTGAAGACACCTGCCAGCTGGTCAGCACATGCTCTGAGTACGTATCCTGGTAATCTTTCTGGCCCTGCGACCTTGTGAACGTTAAAGGGCTTACTCACATCGCCTACGGAAAACGTGATCACACAGTGGTCCTCAACAGCTGGTGCTCTCGTGTGCATGTTGCCTGTAATCCATCACTTCTGCTTGTAAAATGTACGTACGGTCACTGTGGGGACGACGTGTCGATGCATTTATTAATGAAGCCGGTGAATGATGTGATAAACTCCTCAATGCCATTGGATGAATCCCCGAACATATTGCAGTCTGTGCTAGCGAAACAGTCCTGCAGCTTAGCATTCGCTTCATCGGACCACTTCCATATTGAGTGCGTCACTGGTACTTCCTCTCTGAGTTTTTGCTTGGAGTCAGGAATCAGGAGGATAGAGTTCTGGTCAGATTTGCCAAATGGAGAAGGAGGGAGAGCGTCTCTGTGTGTGGAGTAAAGGTGTTTCTTTTTTCTTTTTTATCCTCTAGTTGCACATGTGACATGATGGTAGAAATTAAGTCAAATGGATTTCAGTTTTCCTGCATTAAAGTTCCCGGCCACTAGGAGTGCCGCCACTAGATGAACATTTTATTGTTTGCTTATAACATCAATTAGTATTTGGTAGCATTGCCTTTAAATTGTTTTACTTGGGTCAAACGTTTTGGGTAGCCTTCCTCAAGCTTCCCACAATAAGTTGGTTGAATTTTGGCCCATTCCTCCTGACAGAGCTGGTGTAACTGAGTCAGGTTTGTAGGCCTCCTTGCTCGCACATTCTTTTTCAGTTCTGCCCACATATTTTCTATAGGATTGAGGTCAGGGCTTTGTGATGGCCACTCCAATACCTTGACTTTGTTGTCCTTAAGCCATTTTGCCACAACTTTGGAAGTATGCTTGGGGTCATTTTCCATTTGGAAGACCCATTTGCGACCAAGCTTTAAGTTCCTGACTGATGTCTTGAGATGTTGCTTCAATATAACCACATAGTTTCCTTTCTCATGATGCCATCTATTTCGTGAAGTGCACCAGTCCCTCCTGCAGCAAAGCACCCCCACAACATGATGCTGCCACCCCGTGCTTCACGGTTGGGATGGTGTTCCTCAGCTTGCAATTCTCCCCCTTTTTCCTCCAAACATAACGACCGGTCATTATGGCCAAACAGTTCTATTTTTGTTTCGTCGGACCAGATGACACTTCTCCAAAAAGTACGATCTTTGTCCCCATGTGTAGTTGCAAGCCGTAGTCTGGCTTTTTTATGGCGGTTTTGGAGCAGTGGCTTGTTCCTTGCTGAGCAGTCTTTCAGGTTATGTCGATATTGTCAGGTTTTGGCCAAGACTGTTTGGGTTTTGGTCACTAGATGTCCCCATTGCACCTTTTTTGTACCTTTTGTTTTTCTTGCTCTAATTATTGTTTGCACCTGTAAGTCATTCCCTTGTTAGTATTTAAACCCTGTGTGTTCCTCAGTTCCTTGCTCAGTGTTTGTAAGTTAGCACCCAGCCCCAGCCCAAGCCTTGTTTTATACAGATATTTCTCTTGTTGGATTTTCCAGAGGTTCTCTGGTTTAGTTCTTGTGTATTATTTGAGTAGTCTTTTGAGGTTTGTTTAAAGGCACAGTCAATTTAGTGTATGTAAACTTCTGACCTACTGGAATTGTGATACGGTGAATTATAAGTGAAATAATCTGTATGTAAACAATTGTTGGAAAAATTACTTGTGTCATGCACAAAGTAGATGTCCTTAACCGACTTGCCAAACTATAGTTTGTTAACAAGAAATTTGTGGAGTGGTTGAAAAACGTGGAGTGGTTGAAAGAAGTGTATGTAAAATTCTGACTTCAACTGCACATGTAAATATAAAAGAAAAATAGATAAGAAAAATAATTATAATCATAAATCCAAATGTTTATGTCAAATTGTTTTGTGTTCTACTTGTAGCCCTGGTTGTCCTGAAAAGAAATTGGTTAAACACTTAATTGTGAGGCTAAATATAAGGTCTGGACATGCAGATAAAGGAAAGTCAGATAAATGAAAAGTCGATTTTTGCTGGGGTCTCGAAACTGATAGGGTGCAACATGGTCTTCACGGCATGTCCACAATAACCTGACACAGGTGTTGTGACTCAAGTGTTACCTCGGCGATGTTCGTGTCACTCAAAGCACAGCTGAGAAGAAGGCCCTTTGGCCTTTAGCGATGTCACTTCCTCATTTAATGATGGCCAGCACTGTCATTTAGTATTCTAATTAGGAAAGGGGACAAAATGTCACTGGCACTCTAATCAGGCTTGTGAAATATTCTTGGCTCAACTCTCTGAACCTCATTGTCAGCAAGCAATCCTAGATACACCTGAACACACATACAAGCACAAACATACACTCATACCAATGCATGCACGCACGCACACACACACACACACACACACGTGAAGGGCTGGAATACCCATGGAATCTCTTATAATACATTCATTCATCAACAATAAATACCTATACTCCCTCCATATTATGTGGACACTATACCAGTACCTAATATATATTACCTTACCACATACTACATGTAGTGCATGTAGCCTCAAAGTAACCCAACCCAGATTGCAGTGAACAGATTGAAGTCAAAAGACTGTTAGACCTGGAGTGTTGACCCGTAAGCTCCAGCCCTGATAGCTGAGCTGACCTGTATCACGTGCTTAAACATTTGGTGAAGTTGACAGGAACTGGGGCCAGCGCCATACACAGGCTTACACTGGCACACCTTCTGTCTCTCTTAGAACCCCCAGACACACACATTCACAGGAGAGCTATGTCTCTCTCTGTCAACCCATCTGTGGACACAAGAACGCATACAGGCAAAGTTTACACACGCACACGCACGCACACACAAATCAGATACTGTGATTTGTCGGAAAGCAGAATGCTCGAACAGCAGAGCGACATTAAGTCCCCCAAGCCAAAAGAACGTCAACGACAAAACAAAAGGAATGCAACAAAAATAAAGATCCCGGCCAAGTCTTTAGAATGCAGCTCTGCTCCTTGCGGGTCAAGCCCAACCAGATGCTCATGAATACAGAGGGAATTTGGAGATGCAGGAAGTTGTTTGTGGCAAAGTTTAGTCGAGCTCAAGGTCACTTACTGTTTGTTTGTTCCTCCTCAGACACAGCTGTCCAATCACGGACGTCACTGCTAACCCCTGGCCCTTCCACACACCTGGTAGGCCCAACGTGACCAGGGTCTAATGTGGTCAGCCAGAGTAACGGCCTGACCACATAATGGTAATCTGTTTTGAACTGGAGACTTTATAATAGCATTCTTATGGGACTACTCCATATAATAGGATTTAATCACACAGAGAGAGAGAGAGAGAGAGAGAGAGAGAGAGAGAGAGAGAGAGAGAGAGAGAGAGAGAGAGAGAGAGAGAGACTTGACTGAGTGCGAGTGTCTCAATGCTGCTGTCAGGAGAACAAGAAGAGAAACAAACAAATAGAGAAAACAGTAAACACTAATCTCCCTCATTAAAAACCTAGTGTATGGTGCTCCACTGTTAAGGAAATGGAACTGAAATGGATTTCTGTTTGATTCTCATTCCATTTGTAAGGAGGGGATTATCACTTTGTATGTAGAGGCTCAGTGAGAGGAAGGAAAGAGTGTGGTAGGTAGGGAGGGAGAAAAAGAGAGTTGGCAGGTCAGAGAGAGAATGGGAATAGAAATAGAGAGTGATAAGTTCTGATGATAGAGAATATTATGAGAGAGAGGGAGGAAGGGAGAAAAAAAGATAGAGAAAGAGAGAGACCTTCGTGGGCGGACAGTAATTAGCACTGAACGATTTCAAAGCCATAATTAGGCTTCTCTCTCTCTCTCCCACTTTTTCTCTCCTTCTCCTAATTTTCCACTGTCGTTCTCTCTCTGTGTTCAGTGGGGAAACGCCCAGCATCAGAGAGGATGGTATTCCAAAAATAACATGTCTCCTTGTGATCATTAAGAAGAGAGAGCCAGGGAACAGCTGCCTCCAACAAAATCAACACATTATCACTGATGCACTGCAGTCTGAAATCACACACACACAGACACAGCTGCTAGAGCGCCTAATCACAAAGACTTTCATCCTCTGTCTTTCTCTCTCTCTCTCTCTTCTCTCTCTCTCTCTCTCTCTCTCATACCTGTACGTTATTCCTTCCCAATGCTCTTCCTATTTATCCTCCATCCACCATGCTCTCTTGCTCATCACCTCACAACACTCCCTTGTCTCTCCTTCCTTCTCCCCAACTCTCTCTCTTTTTTTTAAGCCTCTCAAAAAAACAAACATGTGGCTGGCTTTTAGGAGAAAGTCTTAGGCTCTTTTTCATTCCCACAATTTCGTATTGCTTTTCTCTGCATCAGGAGAGTCATCTGTTCATGTTTTGGCAAGAATCTGTTTCTCTCTCTTTTAATATGTTAACATATGTTTTCTTAAAAACAAATCTGCTGTTGTGCCAAACAATAGGAATGGCTGATTAACTTTGAAAGAAAAGTACATTTCCCTATTGTTCCCAGTGGCACATAGAGCAGGATTGTTCCTTAGTACACACAGACATAACTAGAAGCTGTAGATTCATTGTACCTCACTAACTCACAGCCAACACTCCCACAGAAGAGGAGAGCTGAGGCAGATGTCTGTCTCTTTCCAGGGATGATAGACCAGTTAATTACATCTGGAGCTGCCATTTACGGACCATTGTCTCATTTGAATGTTGGCTGCACTCAGCGCAATGTGTTCACTTTGTCCTTCCTTTCTTTCCCTCTGCTCCTTTCTTTCTCTCTGCTTTCTGGGGGTAACACAGCATATCCTTCCTGACCCTGTATAATTTCCTCAGTAATCAGCCTGTTCTCATCGCTCGGTGGCGAAGCTTTAATCAACTTCTCGCAGCCTCTCCCAGACAGAAAATGTGTTATTCCGACAGAAACACACAGAAAACCATGCAATTACTCCCAGAGGACTTGTCCCTCCCTCTCTCTCCCCCTTCTTCCTTCCATCCCTCTCTTCTCCCCTCAACAGCTGCAGAAAGGAGGGCACAATTCCAATCACCTCCTTCTCCTTATTCTTCTTGTCTTTTCCCTCCTTCTTTCTTCCTCTTTCTGTGCAAAACTAATGAGAAGGCCTGGCTCTGTGATGACAGAGAGTGTTTAATGTAAACAGCAGAGAAAGACACCCCAGGGAGCAGGCCACTGCAGCCCAGCGCCCAGAGGAGGCCTTACCTCTGATGATGATGACTAATGTGTGTGTAGTGGTATTGTACATTGCTGTAATTGCATCTGTCATCCCCAAAAGGAGAGAAAGTGGGGCTCTATACATGTATTATGACAAGCCCCCTCCCTTGACGCATAATTAAATTAGAGTTTGAGATATAGCTCCACTGCATGTGAAACAGAAGCCACTATCTATACTCATGATAGAGTAGGCCTATACGAGGCCATCCTAGGACGATGTGTTCTGATTAGGACAACCACCTTTTCAACTGGGTATTTTGCCCAAAACCTCCACTTAGAAAATAAAAGGTGTATATTTTTTGTTTTAAAAGACGACCTTTGGGGCCTTTGGAGATGTTCACCCAGACATAGATTATACATACAGTGCTCTTTGTAATTATTGGGACAGTGAAGCATTTCTTCTTCTGACTGTATATTTCAAAAGTTTGGATTTGAAATAAAACAATGACTATGAGGTTATTTTCATTCTTATCAGATGAACCGTTTAGAAATTACAGTACTTTTTGTACATAATCCCCCAATTTTAGGGGACCGAAAGTATTGGGACAAATTCACATATATATGTTTATTTAAGTAGTAAAAAGGTAAGTACAGTATTTGGTCCCATATTCATAGCATGCAATGACTACATCAAGCTTGTAACGCTACACATTTGTTGGATACATTTACTGTTTGTTTTGGTTGTGTTTCAGATTATTTTGTGCCCAATAGAAATTAATGGTAAATAATGTATTGCGTCATTTTGGAGTCACTTTTATTGTAAATAAGAATAGAATATGTTTTGAAACATTTATACATTAATGTGGATTCTACCATAATTACAGATAATCCTGAATGAATCGTGAAAAATTATGAATGAAAAAGTTACCAACGCACAAATATCATACCTCCCCAATAATGCTTACCTCCCAAGTTATTGTAATGGTGAGAGGTTAGCATGTCTAGGGAGTGCAATAGTTGTGCGTCTGTAACTTAAATATAATGGCAAAATGTAGATTTCCACCTAAATAGACATACCCAAAAGTAACTGCTATTCATGTTTAATTACATGATTCTGACATGCAAAAACTTAGCATATTTGGAAAGAAGCCATCTTGGCGATTATGAGGAAATTATCAGAAGATAGGAGTTACATAGTTCAGAATACACAAGATCAAGCACTCACAAAATAAATAAAATCAAATTTTATTAGTCACATGCGCTGAATACAACAGGTGTAGACCGTACAGTGAAATGCTTACTTAAGAGCCCCTAACCAACAATGCAGTAAAAAAAAGAATAGGGCGGCTGGAGTCTTTGACAATGTTTAGGGCACCACCTGCTATAGAGGTCCTGGATGGCAGGAAGCTTGGCCCCAGTGATGTACTGGGCCGTACGCACTGCCCTCTGTAGTGCCTTGTGATCGGAGGCCGAGCAGTTGCCGTACCAGGCAGTGATGAAACCAGTCAGAATGCTCTCGACGGTGCAGCTGTAGAACATTTTGAGGATCTGAGAACCCATCCCAAATCTTTCAGTCTCCTTAGGGGGAATAGGTTTTGTCATGCCCGCTTCACAACTGCCTTGGTGTGCTTGGACCATGTTCGTTTGTTGGTGATGTGGACACCAAGGAACTTGAAGCTCTCAACCTGCTCCACTACAGTCCCGTTGATGAGAATGGGGGCATTCTCGGTCCTCTTTTTCCTGTAGTCGACAATCATCTCCTTTGTCTTGATCACGTTGAGGGAGAAGTTGTTGTCCTGGCACCACACGGCCAGGTCTCTGACCTTCTCCCTATATTCTGTCTCATCGTTGTCGGTGATCAGGCCTACTGTTGTGTCATCGGTAAATTTAATGATGGTGTCGGAGTCGTGCCTGAACGTGCAGTCATGAGTGAACAATGAGTACAGTAGGGGACTGAGCACACACCCCCGAGGGGCCCCAGTATTGAGAATCAGCACGGCAGATGTAGTGTTACCTACCATTACCACCTGGGGGTGGCCAATTAGGAAGTCTAGGATCTAGTTGCAGAGGGAGGCATTAAGTCCCAGGGTCCTTAGCTTATTGATGAGCTTTGAGGGCACTATGGTGTTGAACGCTGAGCTGTAGTCAATGAATAGCATTCTCACACAGGTGTTATTTTGTCCAGGTGGGAAAGGGCAGTGTGGAGTGCGATAGAGATTGCATCATCTGTGGCTCTGTTTGGGCGGTATGAAAATTGGCGTGGGTCTAGGGTTTCTGGGATAATGGTGTTGATGTGAGCCATGACCAGCCTTTCAAAGCACTTCATGGCTACAGACGTGAGTGCTACGGGTCAGAAGTCATTTAGGCAGGTTACCTTAGTGTTCCTGGGCACAGGGACTATGGTGGTCTGCTTAAAACATGTTGGGATTACAGACACGGACAGGAAGAGGTTGAAAATGTCAGTGAAGACACTTGCTCGCAGTACACGTCCTGGTAATCTGTCTGGCCCTGCGGCCTTGTGAATGTTGACCTGTTTTAAGGTCTTACTCACATCGGCTGCTGAGAGCGTGATCACACAGTCTTTTCGAACAGCTGGTGCTCTCATGCATGTTTCGGTGTTATTTGCCCCGAAGCGAGCGTGGAAGTAGTTTAGCTCATCTGGTAGGCTCGTGTCACTGGGCAGCTCTCGGCTGTGATTCCCTTTGTAGTCTGTAATGGTTTGCAAGCCCTGCCACATCCGATGAGCATCAGAGCCAGTGTAGTACGATTCGATCTTCGTCCTGTATTGATGCTTTGCCTGTTTGATGGTTCATCGGAGGGCATAGCTGTCACGTTCGTCGTAGGAAGGAGACCAAAGCGCAGTGTGATGTGAATACATCTTCTTTAATGAAACGAAGAACACTTAACAAACTAATACAAAACAGCAAAACGACCGTCAACGCTAAATGACACGCGTGCAGACATGCAACATCACCTAGACAATCACCCACAAACCAAACTGGAAAATGGCAACCTAAATAGGATCCCCAATCAGAGACAACGATAAACAGCTGCCTCTGATTGGGAACCAATCTAGGCCACCATAGACCTACATAATGCCTAGACTACACATGCACACCTAGACATACCCAAAACCCTA
The DNA here is from genome assembly GCF_045679555.1 of Salvelinus alpinus. Taxonomy (NCBI): domain Eukaryota; kingdom Metazoa; phylum Chordata; class Actinopteri; order Salmoniformes; family Salmonidae; genus Salvelinus; species Salvelinus alpinus. The sequence goes on from NC_092099.1 coordinate 26,632,357, forward strand.
GACAAGACAAAAACACACATACCACCCTCGTCACACCCTGACCTAACCAAAATAATAAAGAAAATAAAGATAACTAAGGTCAGGGCGTGACAATAGCAGGATTTCTTATAAGCTTCCGGGTTAGAGTCCTGCTCCTTGAAAGCGGCAGCGCTAGCCTTTAGCTCAGTGCGAATGTTGCCTCTAATCCATGGCTTCTGGTTGGGGTATGTACATACAGTCACTGTGGGGACGACGTCATCGATACACTTATTGATGAAGCCAATGACTGATATGCTGTACTCCTCAATGCCATCAGAGGAATCCCGGAGCATATTCCAGTCTGTGCTAGCAAAAGAGTCCTGTAGCTTAGCATCTGCTTCAACTGACCACCTTTTTATTGATCAACTCACTGGTGCTTCCTGCTCTAATTTTTGTTTGTAAAGCAGGAATCAGGAGGATAGAATTATGTTCAGATTTGCCAAATGGAGGGTGAGGGAGAGCTTTCTATGTGCCTCTGTGTGTGGAGTAAAGGTAGTACAGAGTTTTTTTCCCCTCTGGTTGCACATGTAACATGCTGATAGAAATTTAGTAAGACGGATTTAAGTTTCCCTGCATTAAAGTCCCAGGCTACTAGGAGCGCCGCCTCTGGGTGAGCGATTTCCTGTTTGCTTATGGCGGAATACAGCTCATTCAGTGCAGTCTTAGTGCCAGCATCAGTCTGTGGTGGTATGTAGACAGCTACGAGGTAGATAGTAGATAGTGTGGTCTACAGCTTATCATGAGATACTCTCCCTCAGGCGAGCAAAACCTCGAGACTTCCTTAGATATCGTGCAACAGCTGTTATTTACATAAATACATAGTCCGCCTCCCCTTGTCTTACCAGACGCACACAGTTCTGTCTTGCCAATACAGCGTATAACCAGCCAGCTAGCTGTATGTTGATAATTTCGTCATTCAGCCACGACTCCATGAAGCATAAGATATTACTGTTTTGAATGTCCCGTTGGTAGTTTAATCTTCCACGCAGGTCATCGATTTTATTTTCCAAAGATTGCACGTTTGCTAGCAGAATGGATGGAAGTTGGGGTTTATTTGATCGCCTACGAATTCTCAGGAGGCAGCCAGCCCTCTTTTCTCCACTTTCTCTTCACGCAAAGGATCTGGGCCTGTTCCCGGAGGAGCAGTATATCATTCACGTCGGGCTCGTCTGACTCGTTAACGGAAAAAAAGGATTCTGCCAGTCCGTGTTGAGTAATTGCAGTTCTGATGCACAAAAGTTATTTTCGGTAATAAGAGATGGTAGCAGCAACATTATGTACAAAATAAGTTTTAAAAAAAAGTTACAAACAATGTAAAGAAAGAAACAAAAAACACAATTAGTTAGGAATACGTAAAACGTCAGCCTTGTTCTCCGGCGCCATCTTGTACATTGTTTTTATATTTTGAAAGTCATCTTTCATTGACATGCTAAAAGTTAATTATTGATGACTAGAGCTGGAAAGACATCAGATGGCTTCCAGAACATGCAAACGATATCAGAAAACAAAATGGGATTGATAGACCTTACAACTGGAAATGGGCAGATGTTCTAGTAAGTGTTGTCAGGTGTGGTCACGGGACGTGAGCCAGGTAGCAATAGTTCGCATTACGCATTTTAAAAGTTCTAGGGCTTGCTTTCTCTCACCCACGTCAACTGTATATCCCTGGAGAGCTTATCTCATTGACTACAAGACTGTTAAGGTGCCATAGTAGCCAATCCCCTGTGTAATGGATGCCTACAGCGCGTAAGCAGGCAACATCATATTTTTGATGCGAAAAGATAGTCACTCGGTGGACATTCGATGTTGCCATAAGTCATACATCATCAGATAGCAATATGCTAGATGTGTTCCTACCAATCTAAGGATTAATGTGATACTCCCCATGTAGCTATAGCTCAAACACAGACCAAATCAAAGCTTACCTTTTAAGATGTTTGCTGTTTGGTGAAAACAATTTGACTCTCGGGGCTGGTGATCAGTAAAGTAGGTCACAGGCAGACAAATAAGATATCCTCATGATCTGTGAGGTACTGGCTTTCGGTGTGTATCAACGTATTCCGTTTTTATTTTGTTTATGCTTCACAACGCTAACCGGAACGTAGGTAGTAGCCATCTTGAAATTAGGTCATCGGCTCGGCCTGCCCTTATAAATTTGTATGCCCATATATTGTAGTTTAGTTAGATTTTTACAGGGACAGTGCACCGATCAATAGCCAAGATACTCAGCTTGCATCAGACACCCTGGTTTTGTCACGCCCTGACCGTAGAGATCTTTTTATTCTCTATGTTTGGTTGGTCAGGGTGTGACTTGGGTGGGAAACTCTATGTTCTTTGTTTCTATGTTTTGGCCGGGTATGGTTCTCAATCAGGGACAGCTGTCTATCGTTGTCTCTGATTGGGAATCATACTTAGGCAGCCTTTTTTCCTTTTGGTATTTGTGGGTAGTTGTCTTTGTTAGTGGCATTATAGCCTAAGTAAGCTTCACGGTCGTTTCCTTGTTCTTTGTTTTGTTGGCGACATCCATCAAAAAAAGGAAATGTACGCTCACCATGCTGCACCTTGGTCCGGTCATTTCCACGACAACAGCGATCGTGACAGGTTTGTAGATAGGTGCTACCGTTCTCATACCAGACTGAATGTACAAAACGTGTTGTAATTTCTAATCGTGTCACCCGATATCCATGAAAATATCCTCAAATGAAAGCTGACAGTCTGCACTTTAGCCTCATAGTCATTGTTTGCCTAAATGTTTCACTGTCCCAATAAATATGGAGGCCACTGTATATTGTACAAAACAGTACAGATTAAATACAGAGTAGAGTACAATAAAGCACACGACTGAAAATGAACGGATTTGAACAAAAAAGAAACAAACAAATTAGAACCCAATATAATAGAATAGAATAGAGTAGGGCTCAAGCTGCAGATCTCCATAAAATCATTAAACAGAAGGGCCTGCCGAGTGGCGCAGCGGTCTAAGGCACACCGCAGTGCTAGCGGCATCACTACCGATCCGGGTTCAATACCAGGCTGTCACAGCTGGCTACAACCAGGAGACCCATGAGGTGGTGCACAATTGGCCCAGCGTCGTCTGGGTTAGGGGAGGGTAAGGCCGGCTGTGATGTCCTTGTCCCATCGCGCTTTAGCGACTCCTGTGGTGGACTGGGCCCATGCATGCTGACACGGTCGCCTGCTCTCGACCTTCGCCTCTCCCGAGTCCTTACGGGAGTTGCAGCGATGGGACAAGACTCAACTCCCAAATGAGGAGAAAATATAATAACCTAAAATCATTAAACAGAAATACATTCTCTCTCTCTCTTAATAAGATAGCCTAGCCTACCTTTTAATTCACGCAGGAAATTGTCATGACCAGCGCCTTGCGTTAATTGCGCACCTTTTTCTTGACTCTGAAGAGGTGTATTTTTAAATACTCATATTTGAGCTATGTTACATATCACAATGTCACATACCATTTATCAGCGATCCAGCAATTATATCTTGTAGTCCTCCTTTGAACCTTTGTTGACTGTTTATCATTGTCAACAGATTCAATAATAGCATAATAGTCATAATGGTTCTAATCGTTTTTTCACCATACATTTTTGCGTCTGGGATTTTAGAACTATTTCTTGTAAGGTCTGTGTTTTGTGTAGGCTTATACTGGCTTGACGTTTTGATAACCATGTAATTCTCTCTCCGACAAGGTGAGTTTTATCAATACATTTGCCTCAATTTACAAAACAAATTAGCAACAGAGAAAACCTCAGCAAGACTACAAATTCCTGCAGGAAGCTCCTCCTCGTCATCTCTAGCCGACATGGTCAGCTACCATTCACCAGTGTGATCAGAGACCTTATGTGTCCAATCCATGAACTTCTTAGGTCCCCTTTCTCTGCCTTTGTTGGCCATAAAATATAGATTTTTTTACTTAGCCAAGATAATTACTTGTACAGTATGTTGACTTTAGTGTCTATTTCAGACCTTATGGCATTTTTCAAGGATGAACATAGGAGCATTAAAAGAAGAGAAGACCACTATAAGTCTGGCCATGTGAAGTGCGGTGCAAGATACCCGGTTTGGTCAGGGACAGTAAAGTTTATCCTGTGTCGGTGAGTGTTGCTGTTAAGTTTGAACATCTTAGCAATACAATGTGTTCTATACAGCTATCAACATTCTACAAGGAAAGACTGTAAATGTCCACACCTCGCGGAAAATCAAATTAATATATTAAAATCCCAAGAAAAATCTGTCAGTTTAAGCTACAGGTATCTGTTTTTTTTTTGCATCTGTCGATGTCGCACTTCCACATCTGAGGTGAAAGTTGACAGAGCTAGAGCGATGTCTGTCAGACCATGAGACATCCCGAAAATCGATCTTCTCAAAAAATCTTCTGTAGCATCCGAACGATTTGGCCTACAAAACTATTGCGCACTTAACATCCTTTCTCTTGGCAGGTGACCAGGGGATTCTTTCTACCACATGCGAATGCCTCTGTGGAGCGCATAAGTGTAGCCATGCAGCCTATTTTGGCAGTTCACAATTTCGGCAGTACATATTTGGAATGCGAGTGGAGGAAGCCAGCCATGCCCAACCAAGTGAAGTCAGTGGAGGACCTGTACCCGGCTGAAGACTACAACCCTCTCTCCCGAGAGCCCACAGAGGAGGATCTTCAGTGGCTAAGGAACTGTCTCTGGGGCAGGATCAGTGGAATGGCATCTCTCCTTGAACCTCAGCCAGAACAACCGCTACCCTCCCTGTCATCCCTGTCTGTACTGGACATTGTTAAAAAACAAGGGCACCTGGGCCTGAGTGCATCTCCTCAGTTTCATTCAGTAGTACAACCCAATTCACATTGCATTTTATCATGGGCACAGTGGGAATTTATATCTGTGATGTTTAAATTATGTCTTACCCCCAGAATGAGAGAGTACATCACTTCCAGCAGATCTCCTTGCTGAGGGTGGCGTTGATCATGCACTGCTTCTCATGGGGTGAGCCTGATGTTCAGGATGTCACGCCTCATGTCTAAAACATGAAGAAAAGGGGACATGAAGTAAAACTGTCGATGCATCTACAAATGCAATGTCTTACACAATATTGTATCATATTTCATGAGTTACTGACCTGTCCGTCCACAGGCTCGATGTGCTGTAGTTTCCACAACTGAACGCTCGTGCTCGGATCACACTGGCACAGGATGTACAATTTGTAAGTCGCTCTGGATAAGAGCGTCTGCTAAATGACTTAAATGTAAATGTAAATGTACATGCACCGGATGGTCTGAAGAATGCACTCCTGTTGGACTGGAAAACAAAGTGACATTTGGTCAGTGGTAGGTAGGTTTTTCAATGGTGTATCACCATCTTTATCTGGACAGAAAACGCATTGTTTATCATAATACAAACACACTTTGACAATGTGACAAGTGGTCCCTCAACACCCAATCATGCTTCATTGTTTGTTCAGTGCGGATCTTCCTCTTCTGCCATAGTGGATGAGCTACCTTTTCTGGCAAATACAGGGCCATTTCTCTTTCCAACAGGAAAATGGCAGGTACAGACTCGAGTGTTGTCACTAGGTTTCCGGTCCACCCATCAGAAATTAGAAGAAAAAAAAGTTACTTTACTAGCTAGCTAAGTTGATTACTAAAATGCTAACATCGATATTAAAATACCATAACCCACAGACTTGACGATAGTAACAGTAAAATATACTGTGTTAATACTATGTTGATGGAACATTTCTGCTGGGATGGAGGAATTATCTGGAATGCTCATCTAGATGATCAGGACAGTCTAGGGTAATACAGTTGAAGACTGAAGTTTACATACACCTTAGCCAAATACATTTACACTCAGTGTTTCACAATTCCTGACATTTAATCCTAGAAAAAATCTTAGGTCAGTTAGGATCACCACTTTATTTTAAAGTGGTGAAATGTTAGAATAAAAGTAGGGAGAATGATTTATTTCAGCTTTTATTTCTTTCATCACATTCCCAGTGGGTCAGAAGTTTACGTACACTCAATTAGTATTTGGTAGCATTGCCTTTAAATTGTTAAACTTGGGTCAAATGTTTCGGGTAGACTTCCACAAGCTTCCCACAATAAATTGGGTGAATTTTGGCCCATTCCTCCTGACAGAGCTGGTGTATCTGAGGCAGGTTTGTAGGCCTCCTTGCTCGCACACGCTTTTTCAGTTCTGCCCACAACTTTTCTATAGGATTGAGGTCAAAGCTTTGTGATGGCCACTCCAATACCTTGACTTCGTTGTCCTTAAGCCATTTTGCCACAATATTGGAAGTATGCTTGGGGTCATTGTCCATTTGGAAGACCCATTTGCGACCAAGCTTTAACTTCCTGACTGATGTCTTGACGATGTTGCTTCAATATATCCACATAATATTCCTTCCACATGATGCCATCTATTTTGTGAAGTGCACCAGTCCCTCCTGCAGCAAAGCACCCCCACAACATGATGCTGCCACCCCCGTGCTTCACAGTTGGGATGGTGATCTTCGGCTTGCAAGCCTCCCCCTTTTTCCTCCAAACATAACGGTGGTCATTATGGCCAAACAGTTCTATTTTTGTTTCATCAGACCAGAGGACATTTCTCCAAAAAGTACGATCTTTGTCCCCATGTGCACTTGCAAACCGTAGTCTGGCTTTTTTCTGGCGGTTTTGAAGCAGTGGCTTCTTCCTTTGCTGAGTGGCCTTTCAGGTTATGTTGATATAGGACTTGTTTTACTGTGGATATAGATACTTTTGTACCTGTTTCCTCCAGCATCTTCACAAGGTCCTTTGCTGTTGTTCTGGGATTGATTTGCACTTTTCGCACCAAAGTACGTTAATCTCTAGGAGACAGAATGCGTCTCCTTCCTGAGCGGTATGACAGCTGCGTTGTCCCATGATGTTTATACTTGCGTACTATTGTTGTACAGATGAACGTGGTACCTTCTGGCGTTTGAAAATTGCTCCCAAGGATGAAGCAGACTTGTGGATGTCTTCATTTCCATCCCTGCTGACATTTATAACTGACATCTCAGGTCATTTGATTAGTTATGTACAACAGACGCACTTGTGGAACAAAACCGTTTCTGTGTTTTGTATGTGGAAAACAATGAGCCCACAAGTCCTTTGTGAGCTAGCTAGCCAACTTTAGCTGATATAGCTACGTAGCCAACTAAGATGTCTAACTAGTTAGCCCACCAGGAGGTATTTAGCTAGCTAGTTAGTTAACATTACCTCAATGTTCGTGTATTCAGACTCTTCTAAATGGTGCCATGCTAGCTAACCGACTATCCTTGCATGGTGTTGGCCTAGTGTTAGATAGTCTGACTAAACAAATAGTGAGTTAATGTTAACTAGCTAGCTAAATATCCCTACCCTGGTGGGCTAAAGCTAGCATGTCACCATGTGAAAATGTATGACTACACAAACCGTGAGCTAACGTTAACTAACTGATTAGCTCACTAAAGACACAGATCTGGTATCCTTCCCCAGATCTGTGCCTCTATACAATCCTGTCTTGGAGCTCTATGGACAGTTCCATCGACCTCATGGCTTGGTTTTTGCTCTGACATGCACTGTCAACTGTGGGACCTTATATAGACAGGTGTGTGCCTTTTGAAATCATGTCCAACCAATTGAATTTACCACATGTGGACTACAATCAAGTTGTAGAAACATCTAAAGGATAGTCAATGGAAACAGAATGCACCTGTGTTCAATTTTGAGTATCAAAACAAAGGGTCTGAATGCTTATGTAAATAAGGTTTTTCTTTTGAGAAACTAACTTCAGGAAACAGCAGAGGGAGCACCCCCCTATCCACATCGACGGGACAGTAGTGGAGAAGGTGGAAAGTTTTAAGTTCCTCGGTGTACACATCACGGACAAACTGAATTGGTCAACCCACACAGACAGCGTTGTGAAGAAGGCGCAGCAGCGCCTCTTCAACCTCAGGAGGCTGAAGAAATTCGGCTTGTCACCAAAAGCACTCACAAACTTCTACAGATGCACAATCGAGAGCATCCTGTCGGGCTGTATCACCGCCTGGTACGGCAACTGCTCCGCCCACAACCGTAAGGCTCTCCAGAGGGTAGTGAGGTCTGCACAACGCATCACCGGGGGAAAACTACCTGCCCTCCAGGACACCTACACCACCCGATGTCACAGGAAGGCCATAAAGATCATCAAGGACAACAACCACCCGAGCCACTGCCTGTTCACCCCGCTATCATCCAGAAGGCAAGGTCAGTACAGGTGCATCAAAGCAGGGACCGAGAGACTGAAAAACAGCTTCTATCTCAAGGCCATCAGACTGTTAAACAGCCACCACTAACATTTAGTGGCCGCTGCCAACATACTGACTCAACTCCAGCCACTTTAATAATGGGAATTGATGGAATTTATGTAAAAATGTATCACTAGCCACTTTAAACAATGCCACTTAATATAATGTTTACATACCCTACATTACTCATCTCATATGTATATGTATATACTGTACTGTATATCATCTACTGCATCTTGCCATCTTTATGTAATACATGTATCACTAGCCACTTTAAACTATGCCACTTTATGTTTACATACCCTACATTACTCATCTCATATGTATATACTGTACTCGATACCATCTACTGCATCTTGCCTATGCCGTTCTGTACCATCACTCATTCATATATCTTTATGTACATATTCTTTATCCCTTTACACTTGTGTGTATAAGGTAGTAGTTGTGGAATTGTTAGGTTAGATTACTTGTTAGTTATTACTGCATTGTCGGAACTAGAAGCACAAGCATTTCGCTACACTCGCATTAACATCTGCTAACCATGTGTATGTGACAAATAAAATTTGATTTGATTTGATTAGTTTTCTCTTTGTCATTATGGGGTATTGTGTGTAGATTGATGAGGAAAATGTCTTATTTAATCTATTTTAGAATAAGGCTGTAACTTAACAAAATGTGGAAAAAGGGAAGGGGTCTGAATACTTTCACATTCAAAAGTATTACTGGATTCTGCTATTTCAGCCACACCCGTTTCTTACAGGTGTAAAAAATCGATCAAGGAGCCATGCAATCTCCATAGACAAACATTGACATGGTCTTACTGAAGAGCCGAGTGACTCTAGGAGCAACAACAGCTCAGCCGCGAAGCGGTAGGCCACACTAGCTCACAGAACGGGTTCTGAAGCGCTTAGCTCGTAAAAATACTCTGTAATCAGTTTCAACACTCACTACCGAGTTCCAAACTGCTTCTGGAAGCAACTTCCTCACAAGAACTGTTCATCGGGAGCTTCATGAAATGGGTTTCTATGGCAGAGCAGCCGCACACCTGCCTAAGGTCACCATGAGCAATGCCAAACGTCGTCTGGATTGGTGTAAAGCCATTGGACTCTAGAGCAGTGGAAACGCATCCGATGGAGTGATGAATCACGCTTACCATCTGGCAGTCCAACAGACGAATCTGGGTTTGGCGGAAGACAGGAAAGCGCTACCTGCCATAGTGTCAACTGTAAAGTTTGGTTGAAGAGGAATAATGGTCTGGGGCTGTTTTTCATGGTTCAGGCTAGGTCCCTTAGTTCCAGTGAAGGGACATCTTAACGCTACAGCATACAATGACATTCTAGACGATTCTGTGCTTCCAACATTGTGGCAACAGTTTGGGGAAGGCATTCATTGGGATGAATTGGAACGTCGACTGTGAGTCAGAACTAATGATTTTAGAATGAGATGTTCGACGAGCAGGTGTCCACATACATTTGGTCATGTAATGTAGTTAACATTAGCTCACCTTTTCAAAGTTGTGACATGCTAGCTAACCAACTATCCATGTTGCCAGATTAACGTTAGCTAGCAAGTCTGACTACACAAACGATGAGTTAACATTATCTATGTAACGTTAGCTAAATATTCCTTCCCTGGTGGGCTAGCGCTAGCTAGCATGTCACAACGTGAAAAAGTATAACTACACAAACTGTGAGCTAATGTTTAGCTGGCTAGCTCACTAAAGACTTGCCAATGAAAGGTCACAACAGTCATTATGCTATTCTATGCTGGTTTTCATTTTACTTGTAAGGATGGTAACATGCATTGTATACATAACTACAGTCAGTGGTTACCTAGCTAATTTTCATTAGGTCAAAGATCTAGCTAACCACAGATCTTTGACCTAACCAAAATAGCTTGTTAGGAACTAGCAAACAGGGCTTACCTTATCACACAGCTCCAGCGATGCCTCTCAATTACAGATGTTGGAAAACGATAAAATGCACATGTGTGCTTATCAGAGTAGTGGTTACAATCCTGTACATAGCACAGAACCATCCTTGCTTCTGATCGACGGCGAGACCTAAGGTTAGCTAGTTTGTTACAAAGGCCAGAGTATTTAAAAAAGTTATAGTAAATAAAAAATGTTAAGGTAGCTAGCTGGGTAATTTGAAAAATGCTAAATAAGAATACACACGAGAAATATACAATATCAATTATTTACACAATAAACTAAAAAGGCTATAATATCTACTTGCTAGGTTACATGCTACTTGTCGATGAGTGTTTATGGAGAAATGTGCCTTGAGAGATAACGTCAAAGCTTGCGACAAGATGTGTAGTTCTGTATAATAGCCACATTAGCGGCTAATTCACTTTTTTGTGTGTGGGATGGTGGTAATTACAGGCGAATATATTGATAAAAGTTACATTGTCTGAGAGATTTGTGCGGCTATCAAAACGTCACCCCAGGGTAAGTCTACACGAAACACAAACCTGATATGAAGTAGTTCTAAATTACCAGATGGAAAAATTTATGGTGATTAAACGATTGGAACCCTTTCCAGGTTTTACGGCTAGGTTTTATGGGCATTGTGACTCATACTGTGGTACTCAATAGGGGTCTTTTGCAAGGGCTTTGTTAGTGTATGGGTTAGTTCTACATAGTTCTACTTCTATCTATTTGCCAGTGTCCCAGTAACACTTTGCTTACAAACTGTTCACAAATGTCATGTTAATTGGTTATTTACATTGTTTCGTTCATAATCTCGGTTGTTTTTCAATGTTAGTTTGAATCTGCTATTACAACTGATAGCGAAAAGACGCTGTAGACGCTGTCTACTACTAGTCACATCCCAAATCTCACACACATACAGCCACACTTGACATGACTCAAGTGACCCCATTACCATGGTAACCTCTTGCCCTTAAAGGGGCAGCTGAACATTTTGTCTGATACTTTAGTTTAAAGACAAAAAACGTGTTTTAGAAACATTACAAAGCATGGTCATCGTTTATTTTTTATTTTAATTTTTTTAATCTACCTGCCATAGTGGACCAGTTTAGTTTTTGCATCTTTTACTTTCAGTTTTTTAAACCAGCTTCAGACAGCTGAGAATACTATATAATACTAATACTAATATATTTCACATCAGTTTAGATGATACAATGATTCTCTACATTCTCTATGCTTGTTTTGCCACATAATCTGAAATTAGGCGAACAACTCAAAGTTTAGGAACCACGAAATGGTGGAACGATTTCTGCATAGTGGACTTTTAATTTTAGCTCTGACTACAGGACTGTACCAAAGTCTGTGACTGTACTATTACATCCTATGTCATTTGGAAGTTGACCACTAGAGGGTAATGCAGTAAATGGGATGGAACATACTATACTTGTCGAGTATGATCATAGGTGTCAAACTAATTTCACGGAGGGCCGAATGTCTGCAGGTTTTTGCTCCTCCCTTATACTTGATTGATGAACTAAGGTCACTAATTAGTAAGGAACTTCCCACACCTGGTTGTCTAGGGCATAATTGAAAAGGGGAAAAAACCTGCAGACATTAGGCCTTCCATGGACTGAGTTTGACACTCTGGAGTATGATGAACATCTGGATAGTTCTCATGCATCTACCTAGACCAGGTGTATGCACCCACTGATCGGAGCAAATGTATCTCAAAGTCTGTTCAAGAACTTACAAGAACATTTTGGGAAAACGTTTTGATCAGTACAAACCTTTCAGCAATGTAGCAAACGTTCAAGCGAACTGAACTCACCCCTGGTGTGGTGCCTAGTTGGAACAAAACACTGCAGTACCTAAGGCACTCCAAGAACAGTGTTGCTTACCCCTGACCTAGACAATAGTGATGTGGGGAAACCACGATACAGTTTACATTGGGATATCATTTTTAAAGATATATTGTATCGTTTTGACAATATCGCAATAATTTCACGGAGGGACGACTTATTTTCCCTCTGCGGAAGACATATGGTGAGCAATATGTTTAGAACATTGAATCACAATAAAATCACAGTATCGAATCGCAATATGGAATCGTGAGAATCGCAATGCATATTTTATCGGCACCTAAGTATCATGATAATATCATATCGTAAGGTCCCTGGCAATTCCCAGCCCTACTAGACAACTTTTAAGGAGGATAGGAACATTTCAATAAAAAATTGAGAGATAGACAAAAGATTGCACACAATGGCAGACAAATCAATTCTTTATTAATTTACACAGCACTAGTGCAAGCAGTTGGTCTCAATATTATAGCACCTGCAACTTGTTCTTTATTCAGTCAGTAAAATATGGAATTGTGTCACAGCTCTAGTTATTACATTTCTGCAATGTTCTGAACGAATGTGGTGGGACCATTTCTCCTTTTTGACGCAGTCTGACCATTCACAGTGTTTCTCCCAGAGTGCACGGTGGCCGGCAGCTGTCCTTTGCTCTGTCCAGTGTTAATAGTGCTGTTTGTCCCTCTGGGCATGCCGTAGCCTTTGGGTTTAGGGATCCTGGTGGGGCCGGGCTTCCGAAACGCCTCCAGAGGAACCCAAATGGAGAAAGTAGAAACATGTCACAGAGGTGGTCACCGAAAGTTATTATTAGGGCCAGCGACCCGTCATTCAGGGCAGGTGCACCTGCTTTAGCCCCACATTTCTAGCAACAAAAAATGTCTTGCCTGTTTCGTATGTTATTTTGGCATTAATATGTGTCACATATCAGTTTGCAAACAATGTTAAAATATTTATATCACTGAGTTAATAAAGCCGTATACAAACATAGCCTCTTTTTTGTTTTCTTGAGTAAAACAGCTAAAAAATGCAGGTGTTTCAGCCTAGCTCAGCGCTTTCTGTGGTGGTGGGGCAAGCCAGCAGAAAATATGGAGCATTGTGCCGTGATTGGCTCAGTGTTCTGTCACTTATGGAGATACTACGTCACCGCCAAGTCTAAGGGTATAGCTCAAAAATTCAAGCCCCTTGGGTGCTGCCATATTGTTACATTAGAAGTGCCCATCCAAGAAGGCTCAAGATCATTGGCCACAGATAAAATGACGTCAAAACACGTTATATCTACAGTAGCTTTGATTGGACTGATTTATGCTGCTGCATAAATTATATAATATGACAGGGAGATATGTATACTGTAGCTAAGAAAGTAAAACTAAGTGTATAGTAAGCTGTTAGTAGCCCATGTGCCTCACCCTAATAATTTGGTCTATTTTCACCTCTAAATTTCACCTACTGTTCTGACTTGGTTGTGCACATGTATCCTATAACCTGTTTTAGATAATATTGTAAGAGTTTCATTGTCTGCTCATATGCCCCTTTATTTTGTCCTATGCTCTGAATTCTGTCGCTGTACATTTCAAAAGTGCTGAAGAAATAAATAGTTATATTGACTACGTCCGTCCTAGCTCGCTCATTCATGTCTTAATCGAAAGTACGGATTGCCTCTCTTCTGCTTGGCGTCCCCTTATGCCATAGTTTGTACATCTCAATTGTCAGTGGAAACCACATTTGTTTAAGCACGTCAGCATATCATCTATGATTTTTTTAAAGGCAGTAAATGAGGCTGAATGAACTGTTTCGCTGCCAGATAAGGCTCCGCTGATAGCCAGGTGTAGCAGTGGTATAGTGCAATCAATGTATTGTTTAGTGATGTGTAGTGGCTTTGCTGGCATGCATCTCACTTTTTGGGGGGGCTTACCAAGATTGACATGCTAAAATTGCCACTGATTAGGGCCATTAATTTTTCCTGACCAGGTACCAGGGTTGGGGTTAATTCTGAAATGAGTTGCAAATTACTCTTTAATGCCAATTAATTTTTGGAATTTTAATTGGCCACACCCCAGAGGAAGCAGAATTTGAATTGAATTTGAATTAAAGGAAGTACAATTTAATTCAAGGAAATTGAAATTGATTATTTATTCTACACATGACCATAGTCACATATTTTGACATAATGTATGGGGGTTACCAAAGCATTTAGGTTGAAACATTTTAGAACTCATTCTCCTAAAACATTTTTTAGAATTACAATGGTCTGGGAATATTCTAAGATCATGTTATTGGTTGTCTATAATAATTTATAATTCCCTTAATATTTTTAAATATCAGAAAAAAATATGTTTCCCAAGATCAAACACTGCAGTATAGAAGGGAACAATCTAGCATCTCATGACAAAGAAAAATACTGTTTGACATCTGAGTTATAATACAAATTAATATTTGAAATGGTATGTGTATTCTTTGCATTAATAAGTGACATATCATTCAAGATTTGTAAAATGAATGAGACTTTCATGTTTCACCTCTCAGTTGAATTGGTTTGAATAAAAATGTCTGCTTCCGGTGGGATGTGGCCAATTCAAATAAAATTAATTGTTTGAATTTAATTAAATTCAGAAATTCCGAACTGACCTCAACCCTGCCAGGTACACACACACACACACACACACACACACACAGCATACGTTTTACTATCCTTGTGGGGACCTAAAGTTTATTTGCATTGAACATCCTATTTTCCCTAAACCTAATCCTAAACCTAACCCTTAACCCTAATTGTAACGCCTACCCCTAAATTTAAAATAGCCTTTGTCCTCGTGGGTACGTGGAAAAATGCTTGGGGATTTCTGGTACACACGAGGATAGTAACACAAGCACACACCCACAGTCATGGTCGTGTTATTTTAGGGGGAACTTGCTTTCTGCACTGAATGAAAATACAGGAAAACAATGTATAATCTTTCCAATGTTTTCCACTAGCGCCGGCTGTCGACTATAAAGCAGATTACAAATACATTTTCAGCCGGCTACTTTTTCCCCTTAAATTAATGAGGCTACTTTTCAATTCCATAGTCAGAAAAAGTATTGAACGATATGCATGTTCTATCGAATCTATTGATAGGAGGACAGGCTCCTGTCAACATCAAAGTGAGCGATGACAGGGGAAACACTACTGGTTTGACAGTTTGCTCTCTGTCCCGGCTCTCGGTACCTGGGTGGTGTCAAGGTTGCCATGTCCGCAGTTTTACCGAGATTGGGCTACTTTGACCACGATGCTGTGGGTGGGTTGTTGGGCTATTTGCTGCACCGCGGCCGCTATGGCTTTCTCTTTAAAAAAAAAAAATATATATATCTATATATCACTGTGAACTGCTGCTGGTGACTATCGGGCAGTGACCAGGCTGTTTGGTGAGTGAGTGGTGGGGGGGGGGGGAGTACAAGATTACTTTTTACGAGTTGGCGGTTGGCTATTTAACTTGACATTATGGAGACACCTGTTTTTTTCTAACCCGTTTCCCAACATGCTAGAACTGATGCGCATCAATAAATAACGGTGACAACGCACTGGAAATTGACTTTGGGCACACTAGAGCGCATTATATAATTTGCTCAGCGGTAGTTTAAACTCCATTCTAATGTCGACTTTGCTTATGGAAAACGTTATCAAGCGAAGTGTTTTACGCATGCTCAGTTATTGGTTCTCGGGGGCTGCGCGAGTGGAAATTTGAAATGAATGTTATGGAACACCCTAGCGTGCTTATGTTATGGGGAAAAGTTCTCAATGAAACTGACATGTGGGGAATTATACATTTGCATTTGTTGGCCATCAAGTAGCCTATTAATGTATATGCCATTGTAGGCTACCATTTGATACAATGAATATGTTGAAATGACTAGGCCTATATCACTGGAGTCATTGCAAATCAATTTGTGCCACTTGTGTAGCCTACCTGGAGCTGGCAAATATATTTAATAAATAGCCTATAGCTTCAATGTATTGTTCTTGTAGCCTTGTGTTATTATGCAATTATTAATGGCCATGTTTAGTTAAATATATTGGAAGTTATCAAAGCTCTATCACTATTGCCGATCAGTTGTTAGAACGCATTAGATTGACGATAACAGTCAATCAGATTAGACTACATGTAAAAATAAAAAATAAAAAAAAAAGAAGGCTGTTGTTGACAAGCATATTAATATTTACTTATGTAATTGATATATCTCTCTGGTCACCCCCAAAGCCAATTCCTCCTTTGGCTGCCTCTCCTTCCAGTTCTCTGCTGCCAATGACTGGAATGAACTACAAAAATCTCTGAAACTGGAAACACTTATCTCCCTCACTAGCTTTAAGCACCAGCTGTCAGAGCAGCTCACAGATTACTGCACCTGTACATAGCCCATCTATAATTTAGCCCAAACAACTACCTCTTCCCCTACTGTATTTCTTTATTTATTTAGCTCCTTTGCACCCCATTATTTCTATTTCTACTTTGCACATTCTTCCACTGCAAATCTACCATTCCAGTGTTTTACTTGCTATATTGTATTTACCTCGCCATCATGGCCTTTTTTGGCCTTTACCTCCCTTATCTCACATCATTTGCTCACATTGTATATAGACTTATTTTTCTACTGTATTATTGACTGTATGTTTGTTTTACTCCATGTGTAACTCTGTGTTGTTGTATGTGTCAAACTGCTTTGCTTTATCTTGGCCAGGTCGCAATTGTAAATGAGAACTTGTTCTCAACTTGCCTACCTGGTTAAATAAAGGTGAAATTAAAAAAATATATATATATATAATGACACCCCATCCTCAGTAGCTTATTCCAGCAGGCTATTGGGAAACACAAGCACTTCTAACATCGAAATCACCAAGCTATTCATGTTGAATAAATTAGTCTGTTAATTTGAACTAAGCAAGCTGCTAAATCGTTCAGTTTACATCTTGCCTACATCTTGCCTAGGCTACTGTTGACTATCTGAAATACGGGGCTGCTATAGGCTACCTTCATCTATCTAAGCAAACCATGGCAAAGTTGATTTACCCAGATTTTTGTCTGTAGCCTATGCCTATTGAAATGACAAGTCAGTCTCACAAATGGGCCATTTATACCTGTTTGTAGTCTTAACATCTGGCACATAATAATGACAAAATTGGCAGAAAATACAGCCCTTAGCAGTGGGATATTGGCAATATACCACAAACCCCTGAGGTGTCGTATTTCTATTATAAACTGGTTACCAACATAATTAGACAAGTAAAAATACATGTGATAAAGGAATTATATGCTTAAAGGTAATGATTAAAATATTCCACCCTGAATCCATATAATTGTATGAAATTTATAAGAATCATAAATCTATAATCTGATGATGTGTGTAGTTTTAGTCAGAAATAGAACAAGGACCTTTTGTTCCTTTTTAGTATGTAAGCAGGGTGCAAGTGTGAAACAAATGATAAGAGGAGCTATCAACAGACAAGTTGTACAGCTGTGTTCCTTACAGGACATTCTGTTTCCACCCGTGGAGGGGAGAAACTGTTAGGCTTGCAGAAGATTATGAAACAGGTTGCAGATTAAAGAAACAATGTATCTGTGTAGTGGAAAAACACTGACTGTCTGAGCAAGGCGTAGCTTAAGATTTGAACTTGTTTGTGTGTGTGTTATAAAGACTGTGTTTGCATTTTTTAGTTCAGAGCGCTCTCGTGAATAAACTGTACGAACCTTTTGCAAAAGCTGAGTCTCTGCCTAATTATTATTAAACCCAGGGTCTTACAAACCTTGGGGATTGGTCAAAGCTATTGATTGTTAGTTATTATCATTGGGATTGAAAATTCTCGTGACAACATGTTTTGTCATACCCGTGGTATATGGTCTGATATACCACAGCTGTCAGCCAATCAGCATTCGAACCACCCAGTTTATAATTACAATTATAAACTGGGTTCGAGCCCTGAATCTTATACCATGGGTATGATCATTTAAAAATACTGTTCTAATTACATTGGTAACCTGTTTATAATAGTAAAAAGGCACCCCGGAGGTTTGTAGTATATGGCCAATATACCATGGCTGGCGACTGTATCCAGGCACTCCATGTTGTGTCATGCGTAGGAACTGTGTAGCTGTGGTATATTGGTCATAAACCATACGTCCGAAAGCCTTATTGCTTAATCATAGCAGTCAAACGAGTTAAATCGACATCCTGGCAGTTTAATAAGGGAGAATTATATTTTCTCTTGCAACATATTCAAATTATTTTTTTTTACTTCATGTCAAAGTTTGCAAGAATTATTCACATTTTGCGTATAAAGTCGTTACAAGTTACATCGATATTCCTTCTTAATTGGCCCGATAAAGTTATGGAAAAAGGGTTTACTGTGTAAACGTGGCAACTCCTCTCTTGCTGTGAAAAATACATCGACTCGTTTTCAGGCCTTTGGGTGGGTTTTGAATGGTCATTGTACAAGACATTGCTGCTAGCCCTGGCAACCCTGGTGTGTGCGTTGTGGTTGCAGTTGGATTTCTTTACATGAAGGGAGAGAGCATGAATTTGCACGTTCCATATACGTGAGTGAATTTGGGGCGGCAGGGAGCCTATGGGTTAAGAGCATTGGGCCAATAACAGAAAGGTTGCTGGTTCCAAAACCAGACGCAAATAGGGGGAAAATCTGTCAATGTGCCTTTGAGCAAGGCACTTAACCCTGATTTCTCCTGTAAATCGCTCTGGATAAGAGTGTCTGCTAAATTACAAAAATGTAATATAATGTGGAAACAATGAGTCGAAATCCACTTCTCAATGTTTTGTACACTCAGTGTAAATCCTTGCCATTCATAAATCATATAACATAGTTATATGTCCATGGTATCGCATCAGGACAAGTAAACCAAAGACTTCATTTGTATTTTCGACATGAAGTCCATCAGGACTTGCCAGACAGTGACATTAAAGTGAGTGAATCATTTGGCTCCCTAATTTGCATACTGGTAGGCTTTTTGTTGATTATCTGCAGATAAATTATGAAAACATTCGATGAATCCTCCTCACTGCAGGAGTAATAGGTAAGCTAGTGGAGAGAGAGCCTCAATCTGGTCCAAAATGTATAAAAGAAAACAGCTTGGATTGTTTTAAAAGCTAATGATACTTATATTGTATTTTCAAAGATATATTTCATGTGTTTTATATGATATTGTACAACAGCTGATGAAACTAACACTGTAAAAGTGTGATCAATGTTATTTCCTGATAGTTGCTGGTTGAAAATACAAATACATTCTAGCATTAGAATGTACAGTGCCTGTAACGATCTTCGTTGGGAGAAAGAGAGGAAGAACAAAGCGCAGCGTGGTAAGTGTTCATGATGAATATTTAATGGAACAAAACTGAACACTTAAATACAAAACTATAAAGTGAATGAACTAAAACCGAAACAGTTCCGTGTGGGACAAACACTGACACGGAAGACAACCACCAACGAAACCCAGGTGAAAAAAGGCTACCTAAGTATGATTCTCAATCAGAGACAACTAACGACACCTGCCTCTGATTGAGAATCATACCAGGCCAAACGAAAAAAAAAAACATAGAAAAACGAACATAGATAACCCACCCAACTCATGCCCTGACCATACTAAAACAAAGAAATAACAAAAGAACTAAGGTCAGAACGTGACAGTGCCTTCCGAAAATATTCAGACCCCTTGACTTTTTCCACATTTTGTTACGCTACAGCCTTATTCTAGGATTGAATTGTTTTTTCCCTCATCAATCTACACACAATACCCCATAATGACAAAGCAAAAACTGGTTTGAAGAAATTCTTGCTAATTTAATAAAGATTAAAAAAACTGAAATATCACATTTACATAAGTATTCTGATCCTTTACTCAGCACTTGGTTGAAGCACCTTTGACAGCGATTACAGTATTGAGTCTTCTTGGGTATGACGCTACAAGCTTGGCACACCTGTATTTGAGGAGTTTCTCCAATTCTTCTTTGCGGATCCTCTCAAGCTCTGTCAGGTTGGATGGGGAGCATTGCTGCACAGCTATTTTCAGGTCTCTCCAGAGATGTCCGATTGGGTTTAAGTCCAGGCTCTGGGTGGGCCACTCATGGACATTCAGAGACTTGTCCCGAAGCCATTCCTGCATTGTCTTGGCTGTGTGCTTAGTGTCATTGTCCATTTGGAAGGTGAACCTTCGCCCCCAGTCTGAGGTCTTGAGCGCTCTGGAGCAGGTTTTCATCAAGGATCTCTCTGTATTTTGGTCCCTTCATCTTTCTGCCACTATCATGCTTCACCGTAGGGATGGTGCCAGGTTTCTTCCAGACGTGACGCTTGACATTCAGGCCAAAGAGTTCAATCTTGGTTTCATCAGACCAGAGAATCTTGTTTCTCATGGTCTGAGAGTCTTTAGGTGCCTTTTGACAAAATCCAAGCGGGATGTCATGTACTTTAAAAATGTTAAAAATATTTAACCTTTATTTAACTAGGCAGGTCAGTTATGAAACAATTCTCATTTACAATGACTGCCTAGGAACAGTGGGTTAACTGCCTTGTTCAGGGGAAGAACGGCAGATTTTTACCTTGTCAGCTCGGGGATTCGATCTAGCAATCTTTCGGGTACTGGCCCAATGCTCCAACCACTAGGCTACCTGCCGCTCTTTTACTGAGGAGTGGCTGACCTCTGGCCACTCTACCATGAAGGCCTGATTGGTGGAGTGCTGCATAGATGGGAGTCCTTCTGGAAGGTTCTCCCATCTCCACAGAGGAACTCTAGACCTCTGTCAGAGTGACCATCAGGTTCTTGGTCACCTCCCTGCCCAAGGCCCTTCTCCCCTGATTGCTCAGTTTGGCAAGGAGGCTAGCTCTAGGAAGAGTCTTGGTGGTTCCAAACTTCTTCCATTTAAGAATGATGGAGGCCACTGTGTTCTTGGGGACCTTCAATGCTGAAGAAATGTTTTGGTACCCTTCCCAGATCTGTTCCTCGACACAATCCTGTCTCAGAGCTCTATGAACAATTCCTTCGACCTCATGGCTTTGTTTTTGCTCTGACATGCACTGTCAACTGTGGGACCTTATATAGACAGATGTGAGCCTTTTGAAATCATGTCCAATCAATTGAATTTACGACAGCTGGACTCCAATCAAGTTGTAGAAACATCAATGGAAACAGGATGCACCTGAGCTCAATTTCGAGGGGCTGAATACTTATGTGAATAAGGTATTTCTGTTTTTTATTTTTAATACGTTTGCAAAAATGTCGAAAACCTGTTTTAGCTTTGTTATTATGGGGTATTGTGTGTAGATTGCTGAAGAAAAACATTTATTTCATCCACTTTAGAAAGAGACTGTAACTTAACAAATTGTGTAAAAAGTCAAGGGGTCTGAATACTTTCCGAAAGGCACTGTACTCTGTACTTTCCGAAGGGACCAAAATAGAGCTTGTTCGGCATACATTTATTAACCCAGGTTCGGCGGAGCCTGGCTGGCTACTTTTCTATTAGGCTGGCTACTCCATGTGTTTGTGGAAAACACTGTCTTTCCCTCTCACTTTTTCCATTGCTTGCCTTTGAAGGTCTGTTGTCAGTAGGGGTGCTGCTGAACTATTCTGGCTGCCATAGCTCTGACATCATCCACTAAGTGCTGCCATTGTAGGGCTTTGCATCATCACACACTGAGTAGAGTTCAGTTAGGGCTGGGCTGGCACAATTACCGTATAATTACCGATTATGGATAAACACCATCACGAAAGAAAAAAACTACATATTTTTTTACTAACAGCTGATTGAAGGTGGGACAGAAGGGCATTCGTGCAGTTCAAATTAAAATCTAATTTTATTTGTCACATGCTCTGAATGCAACAGCCGTAGACCTTACTGTTAAAAGCTTACTTACAAGCCCTTAACCAACAATGCAGATTTAAGGAAATATTTACTAAATAAACTAAAGTAAAAAAATGTTTTTAAATGTAATAAGTAACACAATAAAATGACAATAATGAGGTTATATACAGGGGGTACCATTACCGAGTCAATGTGCAGGGGTACAGGTTAGTTGAGGTTATTTGTACATGTAGGTAGGGCTTAAAGTGACTATGCATAGATAATAAACAGTGAGTAGCAGCAGTGTAAAGACAAAGGGGGAGGGGGTGGTGACCAGTTGGGTGCCTGAGGGTCGTTTTGGCCTGCCGTGAATAGTCAACTTGACCAGAAATAATAAAGCAAGCAGGAATGACTTGACGGGAAATCCACGCATCAGGCGTGACTCTCACTCTCTCGCTGCAGTATCCCCGTGCCAAAAATGACATCAGGTCTCTCCGCAACGCACATAGCAACCGTCTACCTGCTTCTCTACCGATAGCATTTTTGACAAGTCGCACAGCGAAATGGACGGTCAGGAAAGTGTTATGTATGTTATGAATAATGACTAAATGATGTATACATTTAACGTAGAACTATAACTAACAGAATTCTACCCTGTCACTGTATGATTGTATGAAATGTATTAGAATCATACATCTATAAATCTGATGTGTGTAGTTTTAGTCAGAATTAGGACATGGACTTTTTGTTCCTTTTTAGTATGTAAGCAGGGTGCAAGTGTGAGACAATGTATGAGATAAGAGGAGCTATCGACAGACAAGCTGTACTACTGTGTTCCTTTCAGGACATTCTGTCCCCACCCAGGGAGGGGAGAGACCTTGGGCTTGTAGTAGATTGTAAGGGACCAGGTCAGTCAAAACACTAGCTAAAACACACACACTGACACATACACACAACACCCAGCATGGCTAGCTAAGTAGCCTAGCTAATAATAGCGACACAATGGCTGGTAGACTAAACAGTTTGCACGTCTTACGTCTTCGTTGAGGAATTATATCATAGCAATGAGTGCAACATAGCGATCATAATATGACATTGAAGGCAATATGTTTCAACTAGTAAAAAATAGTTAACCTAGACTATGGACTTGCCAGCATTCGGTCATGACTCATGCCACATAAGCTAGGGAAAGTGCACATACACTGTACAACAAAATAGGCTACAGTAACGTAACCATAATACATCCATGAACGTAACACAGTAGCCTGTGTGACACAGCACAGGCAATGACAAAGACCATTAGCGCCATTAGTACCAGCATTACAAGTTACTACAATAATATACAGCTCTGGGAAAAATTAAGAGGCCACTCCAAATTAAGAGGCCACTCTTAATTTTTTCCAGAGCTGTATTAATGTAGCCTACTGCTAAACTAATGATAGTCAGTATGATAATCGAGTCTTTTCTTTGCAAAGGTGGAGAAGGAAGCAGCAGCAGCACTAGAGCTTCTGGTGCTCCTGCAGAACTGGAGATGGTGGTCAGTTCAGAGTCAGACTCAGAGCAGGAACCTTCAGGTACAACTTAAGAGCACAAACCTAAACATGTAGGCTATGATTTTAGATTAATATGTGCCTTATTTATGAGATTATCAGTAGGACTGTAATCGGTGGGAATACAATCGATGACTGCACAAGTAATACAAGTTTAAGTTTAGGTTATTTACAATGTTAATCTCATTCTGCAGAGCAACCAGATGTGCAGAGAGAGAGCGGTTCAGAGCCCAGTACAGGGAAAATAGAAAGGGACAGCGAAAGCACTGAAAATCCATTGGTATATTTTTCCCGTACTCAGTCCAAGGATTTTAACTTATTTTTTCAGTACCACCCAAAACAAACCCCTCAAAGAGTAATTCCGAATGTTTTCCACTATAAAGATGGCACAAACAGAAAATGGCTGACGTACAATGAAGTAACTCACTCCTTATTCTACTCAGTATGTCTTGCATTCGCAAAACCTTCAGCCAGTGATAGTGCATTTGTCAAAGGAGGCATGCAGGCCTGGAAACATGCCCATCAGAGAGTACAGGAACATGAGAGAAGCAAGACCCATAGAGAAAGCGCAGAAGCCTTTCCCTCAGAGCCAGCAAAGCAGACATCCGTACCCTTCTGAGTGATAAGCAAATGTCAGTTCAACGAGACCAGGTCAGAAAGAAGAGGCAGGTCATGGAACGTGTGATTGATGTAGTTAAAGTTATTGGTAAATGTGGGCTGAGCTACAGAGGACACAGACACGAAGCTGCATATAACTTGGAAAACATGGCCATCATGGCAAGTTTCTTGAGCTTATATTGTTGCTAAGCAAATATGATGTCTGCCTACAAGAGAATGTTAGTGGTTGCATTGAGAAGAGCAAGAAGCAGACAACAGCAAATAAAGTAATTGAAGTCATCAGAATGTTGATTTAGCAGACAATTGCTGTTGAAGTTAGAAAGGCAGGGATGTTCCTAATACAAATGGACACAACACAGGATTTAACATCCAAAGACCAGTGTGCAGTAGTTCGTCAATATGTCACTGATGTTGTCCACGAGAGACTCATTGCAGTCATTGACTGTGAGTCATCGACTGGAAAGTACTTTGTGGACCTTGTGAAACAGACCCTTGAGAAGATGGACATAGATATCAAACAGTGTGTTGGTAATGCAACAGACGGAGCAGCTAATATGCAGGGACAATACAGGGGCTTCTCTGCATCGCTCACAGGAGAGTCTCCTAACCAGGTGCACATATGGTGTTACTCACATGTCCTCAACTTTGTGCTAACTGACACCACTGGGGTTGTTGTGGCAAGTGAATCCCTTTTCTCACAACTGAATGACATTTCAGTGTTCGTTCGAGATTCCTGCAAGTGTATGAAGCTATGGGAGGAAACCAGTGAGGACAGGAGACACAGACGGCTTGATGTAATTGGTGAAACACGCTGGTGGGCCAAAGACGAGGCCTTGAGGAAAGTATTTGGAAGCTTTGCAAAGCCTGACCGTGCACTTTACATGGATGTGGTCCTCACTATGGAAAGAATTGAAAAGGTTGTGACCATAAAACCTGCTATCCGAAGCAAGGCCCAAGGGTACTAGGATGCTCTCCTAAAGTATGAAACCATACTTACAGCTGAGGTTTTTCTCAGGATTTTTGAGCAGATGTCCCCTCTCTCTAAATACTTGCAAACAAGTGGCATGGATATCGTAACAGCACAGCACTTGGTGACGGGAACGGAGGATAACCTGAGAAAGTGTGCCCGAGACTTTGAGGGTGTGAAGAGAGCAGCAGACGACATTGTTGAGTGGGCCAATGGCATTCTGGAGGAGCAGCAGAACGGATGCCGAAGCTCAGACTGCTCTCCCAGAGAAGAGAACAACAAAAAAGAAGAGAAAACCAGGTGAGTTGGCAGAAGACGACCCCATTGCTAATGCAGACATGGACTACAAAATCAAGATCCACAATGTGGTACTGGACACTGTTGTTGAAAGTATTCACTGCCGTTATGCAGGAAATGCAGTGCTGTGTGCAGATGTCTCCTGCATGAATCCGAAGCATTTTCCTGAGATCAGAGAAAAGGGCCTTCCAAAGACAGCCATGAAGGAGCTCAGCAAATGCTTACTGGAATTTGATGAACATGCCACTGTTGAGGCATTGCAGGCTGAACTGATCAGCCTTGCGCAACAGTGGGAAAGACTGAAACAGTCAGCATTGGAGGAGTACAACACCAGGGCCACCGCCGCCAGTGATGAATCCGGGGAAGGCTTTGAGGATCCTGATGAAAGTGTGGAGTTGGTAAGCAGAACTTGTTCCACATGTAAAAACTGCCCAATATGCTGCTATCTTCTCCTGTCTCAGTACAATCTGCTCACGGATGTGTATCACATCATTGGTTTGGGCTACAAGTTCCTCCTCACCCTGTCCATCACTCAGGTGGCTTGTGAGAGGACCTTCTCCACCCTGAAATTTGTGAAGAACCACCTAAGAACCTCCCTCACTCAAGAGAACATTGAAGCGTTCGTTTTGATGGCAACAGAGAAGGAGATTCTTATGGGACTTGACAAAGATGACATCATTGACAAGATGTCAGAGAGCAGTGAGTTACTGCGCCTCCTACTGGTGTACTAGTGTTAATTACTTACTGGTTACTCTGAAGTAGCTATGCCATGACTCTTCCTTAACAGGCTGACAAGGGTGAAGGAACATTTGCTGTGAGTTAAAGCTTTTGTACAGAGGCATGTTTTTTGGATTTTCATATTATACTTGCAGTTATGTAGCCAATGTTCAATTTCATTGACTCAGTGTATAGATGTGTTTATTTTTGTGCTGTTTGCTTTATGGACACCAGTGAGTGAACATTGTAATCTAAATTGTTTTGTAGAGGAGTGCTTTTTCGACTTTTGTGTGTGTGAAGTTTTTTGATACTTTTGATATGCTTGATGCTTGAATATAAAGATAATCATTTGAACATTTGAGCTAACTCTGTATATCTCATTCTCTTTTTAAAAGTGTAGGCTAATTGTTTTGTGTGTCTAGCCTTGTACATTTGTGTGTGCTATGATTGGTGTATTCCTAGTGAGTTTTTGAGGGTACACCCATAGCCATAGCATACCTTGAAAACTCAGTGTTCAGATAGGCTACTTGTTGGTCAGTCCCAAATGTTTGTATTTTGTAATGTGGATAACTTTCTTCCCAGATGAACATAGTGGCCAAATGTATAACTCGTTTGGTACCCGTTACATCAGCAAATGGGGTTGGCCTACAAAATTAGCGGTCTGGTGGTTTGTGTGAACAGGGTGGCCTGGGATGGAGTCAAATTCCCGGCCTGAATTATTGTTTCAGTCCGCCCCTGGTGGTGACAATGCAAATAGTCTGGGTGGCCAATTGATTAATTGTTCAGCATCTTATGACTTGGGGGTAGAAGCTGTTACGGAGCCTTTTGAACCTAGACTTGGCGCTCCGGTACCGTTGAGTCCATTTTTGTGGTAGCAGGACTCTTTACAACATGATGAAACTTTGTTGCTGTGTTGTAGCAAACAAGTATTTGGTTGCCTAGGCAACACTGACCTCTCTGCAGCAGCACATTAGTGATGCGCAGGTTGACTCATAACCTGCAGTCCCGCAGTTATATCCGTGGGGTGGGCAGGTTTAGTGTCATGAAATATTGTATATTGTATGGATGAAGGGCGGCGGTATGTCGTGTCAGAATCAGATTTAGCTAGGTAACATAGATAGATAAGATGTTATTTTCATCATATGCTTGTGAGATACTGTGGGTAGTTGCATTTTCCCCTTCTGAGCTAGGGCTTAGTCACTTGGGGCCCAGAGAGGGGAGAGGTCAGGCTTGTCTTCATATGTCAATATATCTGTTAAACCGTGTGGTGCTATGTAGAATATCAGAAGGGGAGGAGGACAGAATGAAACATTGTTTTCTTATGTGAATCTGTATGTAACTATTCCTAAACCATGTGAAGGGATGGCGTTATTAAAACCTCTACCGCTTCTCTCTCCCGGATCCGGGATCCTCCTCATCAAAAAAGCTGACTAGCATAGCCTAGCCTAACGGGACAGGGATATCATATAATATAATTTTAATGAAGTCCAATACAGCAAATGAAAGATAAACATCTTGTGAATCCAGCCATCATTTCCAATTTTTAAGACAAACCGACAAAATAGAGATAAAATTAGTCACTAACCAAGAAACAACTTCATCAGATAACAGTCTTATAACATGTCATACAATACATTTATGTTTTGTTCGAAAATGTGCATATTTGAGGTATAAATCATAGTTTTACATTGCAGCTACCATCAAAAATAGCACCAAAGCAGCCAGAATAATTACAGAGAGCAACGTGAAATACCTAAATACTCATCATAAAACATTTATGAAAAATACATGGTGTACAGCAAATGAAAGATAAACATCTCGTGAATCCAGCCAATATTTTTTTTACAGCGAAAACACAATATAGAATTATATTAGCTTACCACAATAGCCAAACACACAAACGCATTTATTCACCGCAAAGGTAGCTTTCGCAAAAACCAGCAAAATATATAAAATTAATCACTAACCTTTGGACAACTTCATCAGATGATAGTCTTATAACATCATGTTGTACAATACATTTATGTTTTGTTCAAAAATGTGCATATTTAGAGCTGCAAATCGTGGTTATACATTGTGAATACGTAGCAACATTTTCCCAGAATGTCCGGAGATATTTTGGACACTCACCTAATCTGACCAAAGAACTCATCATAAACTTTACATAAAAATACTTGTATGGCAAATGAAAGATACACTGGTTCTTAATGTAACCGCTGTGTTAGATTTTTTAAAATAACTTTACCATAACATACAGCTTGCGTTATTGTGAGACAGCACTCACCAACACGGCGGAGAATAGGAGTCAACATTTTACACAGAAATACGAAATAACATCATAAATGTTTTCTTACTTTTGCTGAGCTTCCATCAGAATGTTGTACAAGGAGTCCTTGGTCCAGAATAAATCGTTGTTTGGTTTTAGAATGTCCATTTCTTCTGTCGAATTCGCGCCACAATGCTAGCCAAGGTTGCTAACATTCCTTTCCTCTCTTGGCGCAAAGAATGGAAAACTCCAAAAGTCCCAATAAACGTTGAATAAACTGATAAAACTCGGTTGAAAAAACCTACTTTATGATGTTATTATCATATGTATCAAATAAAATCAGAGCCGGAGATATTCGCCGTGTATACCGAACGCTTTTCAGAAGACAATGCCGAGCTGCCCCGCGCGCCTTCGAGGACAAAGAAAATACCGGACCTGTCACTCCAAAAGCTCTTATTCGACCTCAGATCAAGCTAGACACCCCATTCCACCTTCCACTGCCTGTTGACATATAGTGGAAGGCGTATGAAGTGCATACATATCGATAAATAAATGCCAGTTGAATAGGCAGGCCCTGAAACAGAGCCTCGTTTTCAGATTTTTCACTTCCTTTATGGAAGTTTGCTGCCAAACGAGTTCTGTTTTACTCACAGATATAATTCAAACAGTTTTAGAAACTTGAGAGTGTTTCCTATCCAATAGTAATAATAATATGCATATTGTATGATCTAGAATAGAGTACGAGGCCGTTTAAATTGGGCACGATTTTTTCCAAAGTGAAAACAGCGCCCCCCTATTGACAAGAAGTTTTAATGGGGAACCAGTTAGTTATCTCATACAATGTCTGTACGCCAGTCACTCCCTACTTTTCTCATGGGGGGAAGGAGTAAGGCAGTGTTTGGAACCATTGTATGTCCCCTCTGAGGATGCCCTTATCTTGATCTGGTATATGACCTAAGAGGCTCACTGTCTTTTCTGAGCTTATCCAGGAGGGGTTGTATTTTGTATGGGAGTATCTAGACTTGACAATTGATGTATGCCATTGGATGAGGTAATGTTTTGGTAGACAGTGACAAGCATGAGATTGAAACCTCGTCTTAGGAGACCAAACTGAACGATGATTTATAGCTGATGCTGTCTAGCTATGGGATACTCCTCTTTCAAGTAAAAGGTTCTTTGTAAGGATTGGGGTGTATCTTGGCTATAAATGAAACGAAGAATTGTTTTGTAAGCACTCTCAGAGAACTCATTCATAGACACTGAATTGATCTGAGAGTCAAAAAAGGGCTTTGGTGAAGCTTATATATTATTAAAGATGGAATTTATAATATAACTCTGACTTGTGTGTGGTTGGCTCTCTCTCTCTCTCTTCATTGAGTAATACAGGAAATTACCACGACAGGTATTCTCTGTTCTGATTGTTTTATACTGTTCAATCAAACTTCAACCAAAACATTTTCATACATTTCTGGATTTACTTTAATCATTTGTTATCATTTCCACACTGTACCACATGTTTTGTCTTTGTCTGCCTCTATTTTGTGAAAAAGTTACTCTTCCATTGTCAGAATAATGATACTCCTCTATGACCATGTATTTTCAATGGATACAATAGCTCGAGTTGACATTCACATAATAATAAGACATTTTCCTCGACCACACCTACAGATAGTGGAAAACCCCCCCAAAATTCTATTGACTCCCATTGTAAAAGAGGCCACGTCGTTGTTGATTTTTTTGATATACAGAAATAACAAAACATGCCGGAGGAAAGCTGCTGTGTTGTTAGCCAAGTCAAAAATCCTGACCTACATTTCGCAATGCTCCCATGTAGGGAAATGATGCCTGCGAGAAGAGCCCTGTGGCTTCAGGCTATTCAGTGTGGTATGGTGGGGAAATGATGCCTGCGAGAAGAGCCCTGTGGCTTCAGGCTATTCAGTGTGGTATGGTGGGAAATGGGGGGACGCAGTGTCCAAGTAGGCTACACGTAGCTATGTGTGGAAAACATTTCATCAAATGTAAAACATTTAACTTGTTTAGCACAGTCTGTTTGTGACTCCGCTCACTACTTGTTGCTGTTTAGTCTGTTTGTTTGTGTTGTTGGTTTTGGCTACCTTAATGTTCAGGTCGGTAGCTAGCTAGCAATCACTCAATCAAGTGGCTGCTAGCATCATCATGAAAAAGAGCATTAGGGAAGTCCTACAATATTACATTTTTTCTAAGTAGTGAGAACACCAGGGAGCAGGCAATGTTGAAAAGGAATCTTTAGACTAAAACTTGCACTTTTCTCAAATGTAGTTTTGTAATTGACTACAACAAGCAGACAACAAGAAAATTGTGTTTGAAAAAGGTGACGTTATTGCTGTGAGCCAATGGTTATCAATAGTTGTTTACCCCCCAGGCGGGCAGGGTCTAGAATAGACGTTCTACCTAATACCATCTGGGTCTATGGCAGTTCTTAATTAGTCACAAGGGGCATTGTGCCGATTTCTAGGTTGCTTTTGTCACCAGTACTGCCTCACAGGCAAGATTCAAAAGAAAGTAGGCTAAATGTGCGCACCCAAAGCTCTTGCTAGCAAATAAGCTGTTGTTAATTGTTAGCAGTCTCTTACTGGTAGTGTTGAGCGATTTGTGCTTTTTGAGGTCATTTCGATGTCGGTTCGATTCTAAAAAAAAAATCACTGTAACAGCATAGAACAAAACCATTTATACAAGTCCCATGATGGTAGTGACTACCCATTACCGCTTATCAAGCATCATTTATTCACATTACTTTACTTTAATAAAATATTTCAGTTGTTGTGTATATTTGTTACATTTGTTTTATTTTATTACTTTATTATATCATTCCAAGTCATCTCATCTCTATAGAGCTACTGCCTACACTGTCTGACAAAATCACAATTTTAGTAGTTCAAAGTCAATAAGGCATGCTTTTATGACTGAATACCAACTATCAATCACTTAGATCATGTATTTTCAGGTAGAGATATCTTGTGAAGGTTCCTCTCGATTAAGCATTCTTCTCTCTTCTTGTCTTTGTGTCTGCCCCACACAGACCGGAAAAGTATACGGGCAATGGATTATGGTCATTGTAGTTAATTACCATGTTTTCTGCACTAAACTATGTAGAATATTGGCCTGTTGGAAACTACAACTCCCTACTAAATTGCACAGCTCAGGCTTGATCTGATTTATCTGAATGACATCGGTCACTTAGTTATTTAAAAAATGAAAAATAACCCACATTTCGGTTAATGCTCAGCACTACTTATTGGCATTAAGAAAAGACAATTGCCATCATTTTTTGATTTTCCTCACTCAGTTATTACAATTTAAATTACATTTAACAAACCAAACATTGAAATACCGTTATGTAAGGTAAAGTAAAAATCCAAACCAGTCCCATGTATATAATAAAATACACTTTACCCCCAAAAATAACGATTAGGCCTATAAGGGTGACCACATAATTTGGCTGACCGATAATGTCATCCAAAATTCCATGACCATCACAGCCCTAAATTCAATCAGTGTTTGGTCTGATGTTTCAAAGAGACCCAACAACTGTCATTTCTGTCTCATCAAAATGACTGAGTACTTGAGGAAGATGCTCTTATGCTCTTACGTCCTCTCCTTTATCCTCCCCTGCATCTCCCTGTGTCTATCTCCCTCACTTTCACTTTAAAGCACCTGACCATTACTTTATCCACTGCTGTTAAGATGACTAAACTATTACACAGTGCACTCAAGAGTAGGGCGAGTAAGTCACATGATACTGTGCTACTCAGGGGCGGCTGCTTAGGCCAACTGATCTCTGTATTGTCATTTTATTATATTTAACCTTTATTTAACTAGGCAAGTCAGTTAAGAACAAATTCTTATTTACAATGACGGCCTATCCCGGGGTAACCCGGACGACGCTGGGTCAATTGTGCGCCACCCTATGGGACTCCCAATCACGGCCGGATGTGATACAGCCTGGATACAGTATGATAGTGATGGCCTAGCACTGAACCAGTAACTTCTCTAAAGGGCTGGCAGTGAATGAGCTGATTGTACTGTGGAGAATGTGGTTTTATGAGAAGATCTGTCTTAGCATATGTTACTGAGTTCCGTGTGTGTGCGTGTGTGACTGTGTCATATTGAGGGAATGTCCCTAGGACCACAAGAGTATCAGTCATCATCCTTCCTTTCATCCCTTCTTTTAGTGGGAGGAGAAAGGGTGGGGGAGAAGGAGAGCGATGGCTTGGGGACGGACTAGTGAGAGAAAGAGGTTGGGGAGCGGAAGAACTGCATTGTCATTTCATCTCAAAAAGCACAAGAGGATTTTGACAACCAACATCTCTCATTGTGCTGTAATTTAGTAGTAAACTGATAAGATTAGCATTCCTTCATTATGTTGTTGAAATATAATGTAATATCTGAAGAATTAAGCTGATTGATTGCACCTAAATTGGCCCTTTTAATTTATAGGATTCACATAATATTCAATAAATATGGTATCCAACATCCGATTTGGACCATAATACTTCCTAACAAGGAGTAAGACATGAGGAATACATTAAAAGGATCCAAAGCAACCCACACCAATCCCAACCCAACAACCAGTAGGCCTATACAGTGTCAGTTCTCCATGTCTGACAGGTAGTATGGAGCTGCTGCTTGTTTTTTCATCCTATGTAATGTATTCCCTCTGAATCTGATCATGTTTTTTTGTGTGTGTGTTTCCATTAGGATTTCTTTCTGCGGCGGTGCCAAAGTTGTGCCGCTGCTAAATACATATAGGCAAAACATTGCTGTTCCGAGAAATTAGCCATATTGCATTATTTACCATAAATAAGTGTAAAAGTACCAGGTTTTTCCCACTAGATGCCTTTGTTCCTACTACTGCCACACCCTTTTATCCATTTTGCTGGTCTCTTGTGTTCATTAAATGGATCACAACATTTTCTTTGGAACTTTGGTTAGAAAACCAATAGCTTTTGCTCATGATGAAAATAAATTGTGTGGTCATCTTTACAATTCAAGCCAGTCCTCCATGAAAGCAATTACGTTTGTCATTCTCTTAGGTTTAATCTGTGTCCAGGAAACAGTCCATCTGTGTGTGGTTTATTCCCTTCAAAAAAGGTATGGATTAGTTAGACTATATTATTGTATTATTTTATTAGGGTCACTAGCCCATTTCTCCATCAAAGTTTTGGGCTTGTAGGAAAAGTCTTCATGTTAGATTTGCACCATAGGGATAGCCCTAGAGAGCTGCCATTTGTTGGACTATTCAAGGAGAGTTGCTTTCATGGAGGACTGGCTTGACTTGTGAGGATGACCACCATTTATTTTCATCATGAACAAAGCTATAGTTTTTTTTCCTGAAGTTGCAAAGAAAATGTTGTGATCCATTTAAATGACCAGCAAATGGATAAAAGAGAGTGGTAGTAGCAGCAACAATGGCATCTAGTGGGCAAAACCTTGTACTTTCACACTAATTTATTGCAAATGACTTCAATGGCTAATTTCTCTGAACGGGTAAAAAAACATCACCAGATTCACAGGGAATACATAACATAGGATAAAGAAGCAACACACCAAGCCGCAGCTCCATACTACTTGTCAGAAGAATTCTTATACTGTATACTGGTTGTTGAGATGGGATTGGCATGCGGTGTGGGGGTCCGTGGATTGCTTCTGACAATTTTATTGGATTCCCTATGTCTTCCTCAATGGTAGGAGGAAGTTTGGTCCAAATCTGATGTTCGGCACTATATTTAGTGAATATTCTGCGAATCCTAAAAATGTAAAGGACAATTAGGGTACAATTAATTAGCTTAATAACAAAATACATTTCAACCTCCAAAAAACTGCAGGAATTCTAATCGTATCTATTTGTAACTACAGAAACGATTTCAGAACAATCTGAGATGGTGGGTGTCATGGGTTGCTGAAATGACATGTAATGACTCTGCAGGGATAGAGAGAGGAGTGTGAGTGCATTGTGTGTGAGATTTCATGGCCGTCACACTCCCACGAGGCCTGTGGCCACAGCCATGCCAAGTGATGTCATCAGCACAGAAAACGCTTCATGTTTGTCATGTATGGTCATGGTCTGTCTGCTCCTGGTGGCTTCCAGCCAACCTTCTTCCCTTACGTCTCTGGTGAGTAATCATAATGGGATTCAGCTTGTCACCATAGGTACAGGATACTGCATTGTGAGTATGTTTCTCTGTTCGGATATGGCTGAACTACTGAAGTCAATTCTTTGAAGCTTAAAGAGATCCTCCAGTGATTTTTGAACTTGTCCTGTTGAAAATTGATATCCCAAGTATAACTACGGTAAAGTACACACACCTAAAGAGTATAAAAATATGTTTTGAGAAAAATAGACTAAACTTCAAGGAGTTGGTCTGATGGGAAGTCATGATGTCATCGACCTCCACCTTGCTTGAGGACCAATAGAGGAGCAATAAAGAACAAAAGAGGAAAGGCCCACACCCCCTCTTGTGCGATGTCATGACTTACCTGGACCACCTATTGAGATGTGCCTTTTGTTAAGTAAATCTGGTGTTAACTGGGGTGAAAAGGAGACTGGAGTGCCACTTTAAAGACCTACTACAGTTTCCTTTTCACCTCATTTAACACTTGATTTACTTAACAAACAGCACATCTCAATAGCTGGTCCAGGTATGAAATGACATGGCACAAGTGGGGGCTGGGCCTTTTCTCTTTTGTCTTCTATTGCTCGTCTATTGTCCTCACAAGCAAGGGTGAGATGATGACATCACATCAGACCAACTCCTTGCTATGGTTTACACTTTGAAGTTTGCAGCACTTTTTTGCTGAAGACATATGTTTTACCTTTAAGTGTGTGTACATTGCTGTATTTCTACATGGGATTTTGTTTTCAAAAGGAAAAGTTAAAACATAAAAGCTAAAAAAAAAAAAAATCGCTGGAGTGCATCTTTAAAAGTACCACTCCTTCCTTCCTTTTGTAGAGTATGGTATGCTCTGTGTCTGTGTCAGTCGCAATTGTGTGTGTGTGTGTGTGTGTGTGTGTGTGTGTGTGTGTGTGTGTGTGTGTGTGTGTGTGTGTGTGTGTGTGTGTGTGTGTGTGTGTGTGTGTGTGTGTGTGTGTGTGTGTGTGTGTGTGCTTAAAAAGGAGAGGCTGGCAGTTTACCTGACCTACTGTATATTATCTTTGACTACCTCAGCTTAGGCTATATGTTTGTTTGCACTTCTGTTTTGTGCTTGAATTGCTTGCCCAAATTAGGCCACTGACAAATTAGGCCACTGTTTATTTTCACATTGGAACACTGATCCTTGAAATGGATCTAATTTGAGGAAATGTTCTCCCATCAAGAATAGACCTAACATCACTGAGTACACTCAGTTCCCCACAGTGCTTCCCCCCTTCCCTTGGTGCTTTTGATCTGAGCTGAGTTTTCCTGCGTATCATTGGATAAGGCTGGAGCCGCTACGCACGCACGCACGCACGCACGCACGCGCGCGCACACACACACACACACACACACACACACACACACACACACACACACACACACACACACACACACACACACACACACACACACACACACACACAGGTTTTGTTCTTCTATCCTCATGGGGACCTAAATTAATGTCCATTCAAAATCCTATTTTCCCTAACCATTACCATAACCCTAATCTTAAACCTTACCTTAAACCGTAACCGTAACCCAAACCCTAAACCTAAATCTAAACCTGAACTTAACCACTAACCACTTACCCTTAACCTAACCCTAATTGTAACCCTAACCCTATTTTTAACCCTAACCCCAACGCTTAAAATAGCATATGTCCAAACCCCAAACGTTGGGGTTAGGGTTAAAATTAGGGTTAGGGAAATGGCAGAATGTTCCTTGTTTTACTATCCTTGTGGGGCATATGCTCAGTACAGGCATATGCTCATGCTGAGGTCATGGTGTGGTAGAGATGAAATGGTGATATCAGCCTGTAAATATCACTGATCACACATGTTGGTACCTCTAGGTCATGGTAAAAAAAATCCTCTGTGGTCTCAGTAAGTATTAAAAATGAGTGCATAAAAAAATATCCAACTTCCAGCTACTTTCAACCATTTAAAAGTTAGATTGTTTGTCTTTTACAGTGAATGAGATTAGACCATCAAAGAAAATATAGCCCAATCAAAAACATGTAAGTAAGCTAGGTTAATATAAAACACATGCTATTTTAGAATGATAGTCAACATATTCATCAGGAATTTATACCCTTTATTAAATGGGCAACACGGGAACAACAAAATAAACCAAATTGTTTTTAATGTTTAAAAATGTAATGCACACATTATAGTAATGTAATTATAGTAATGTACAGTGAGTGCAGACCAAGTCCAGATAGGATTAGATATGTGTTTGATAAGTGCTTTTTCATGCACACACTGATGGAATCACACACTTGTTATTATTAGGATGATGTGGCCGTTCAGACATAGGCTGGTTTGAGCTGATTCTCTGTTGGTTTTGTGGTGAAAGGGACTCAGGATTGGGTAAATAATCTGTCACTAGGGGCTGGATGGGGGTGGGCATTTCAATCATAAGGGCCACTTACTGTAATGTGTGAGGGTCGTGAGACAGGGGTGTTTGCAGGGGCTATGGTGATGCTACTGGTGATCTTGCTGTTGCCTTTGACGTGGCAGCCATTGGTCAGTACTGGTGTCCTTAGCTCCCGGCCGGGGGTGTGGTACGGGCCACCAGACTGGCTCTGGGTTATACCATTAAAAGACTGGATGTAGGGGCTCCCAAGGTGGATGTGGATCTTGTTGTCCTCTGTGGTGATGATGCTCGGACCAGTGCTGTTGGACCTCTGTAGCTGCCAGCCATTCTGCTTCTCCGGGCTCACCCGGAATACGGCTTGACCTATGACCTTAGTGGATTCAAGCGATCCAGTGCTGACTGTTAGCATCTGGATGGGAGAGCCAGTGTGGTCAGGTGACACTGACCTGGAGGAATCTGGGGACATGACTGAGACGGGTGTCATGGTGAGAGGGGAGAGGACTCTGTCTGGGCTGCCAAACCCTTCTGGTAGTGGGGCGCTCTTTGTTCTGGCCACTGGTGAGATGGCAGCATTTGGGATGATGGTGATTCTCTGTTTTGGTGGGGCTCCGCTGGTGGGGATGATGGCGGTGCTGGTGTAGGATAAGGCATTGTCAGTGGTGACTCTACTGATATCCAGCATGGCCGTGTTGAGGCCATGGTCTGGCGTTACCCTGATGTGTAAGGGCTTCCCTTGGGTGTGTGCAAGCATCACATCTCCTTTCTGGAAAAAGTTACCGTTTAACACTTTGCAGTTAATGGGATGGTGATTGTCCTTGCCGTTGGGTGAAGGTATGCTGAATCGCCTCACATGATTGTTTTGGTGGTTCAAGCTTTCAATGTTGTTCAGCGGAGGTGAGTTGCACTTGTTGATGACACGATCCTCCTTTTGATTTGGGTCCTCTCCATCGATCTCCTCATACAGTTTACAGCTGAGCGCCAGCGGAGCCAGGCTCCTGTAGTCAGGTGGCAAGGTGTCTGCGGGCTCCGTCTGCACCTCCTTGGTGCACAGGTGGAGGTCTGAGAAGCATCGGCCAGTCATGCCAGGCCGGAGGCTCTTGCTGAATCGCCGGTACCTCTCCAGCTCATGGGTCAGTCCCTCCATCTCCCTGGCCAGCTCCCTGTTCCTGACCTCCTGCTGGGTCAGCCTCTTCTGCAGGGTGGAGCTGTCCATCTGCACCCGACAGATGGACTCCTCTGTCCCCATCAGCCTCTGGACCTTCTCCTTGAGTGCCTCCACCTCCCTTTTGAGGAGGACAGACTTGACTTGCTCCTCCTGGAGTCGCCTGAGGAGGAGGTGCTCCTGGTTGTTCTCCTTCTTCTCAGCCAGCTGGTACTTGGAGAGCTCCCTCCTGGACTCCTCCAGCTCCACTGCCAGAGCTCTGGCTGTCTCCTGCTCCTTGGAGCACTTCCTCTCCAAAGACTCAAAGTCCTCCTCTGCCTTCATCAGCTCTCCCTCTATCACTCCCTTCTGCATGAGTCTCCTCCTCAGTCTATCTACCTCCTGGGTGAGTTCTTTGACTTTGTTGTCTTCCTGTTGGTAGCCGTGGTTAGTGTTGTCCAGCAGGGGGCTCTTGACTTCTCGACATAACTCCCCCTTTTTGACCTCCAAGATCAGAATCCTTTTTTTCATTGCGCTAACTTTGCTTTGCAGATCCCCACTCCTATCCTCCTCTGCCCTCAGCCTCACCCGCAGCTCGTCCCGCTCTTTGGCCACACTCTGAATCCTCTCCTCTAGCTCTGCTTTAGACCTCAGTGCCTTGCGGCTCTCCTCAATGAGTTTCTTTGTGGCTGTTGACACACTGTCACTCTCAGCCTGCCGTTTCCCATCCTTCTTCTCCTGGAGTTTCTCCTCTGTCTGCCTGAGTCGCTCAGCCATGTTCTTCCTCTCTTCAACCACTACCATTGTGAGTGTTCTCAGCTTGGCAAAGTCCTGTCTCAACGCCCCCTCAGATTTTTCCAGCTGGCCCTCGATGGCTTCCAGTTCCCTTACCCGCACCCTGAGGGTATCCAGCTCTCCAAACAGCTGCTTGGTGCTGGCCCTCTCCTTCTCCAGGCTGCCCTTCAGAGAGCTGCACTCCTGCCTGCTTTTCCCCAGAGCCTCCTCCAGTCTGTCCAGCTCACTGATTCGGCCGTTCAGCTTGTCCACCTCGGCCTTCAGGCTGCGGCTCTGGCTGGACTCCCTCCCAAGTTTTCGGTCCAGGTCCCGGCATTGGTCCCCCATTCGGATCAGCTCCTCATCCTTTCCTTCCATCTCCACAACCCTCATCCTCAGCTGTTCCACCTCTGAGAGCAAGCCAGGGGTTGTTGTGCTCCCTTCTCTCCCATGGCCGAGCCTGTCCCTCAGCTCCTTCAGTTCCTCCTCGGCCCTCTGGAAGGCGCCCTTGGTCCCCTCCAGCTCATCCAGCTTTCGACTGAGGGCAGCCAACCGCTGACACAGCTGCCGGTTCTGGGTGTCCTCATTGGACAGTTTGGCCATCATGGCTTCCTGTTTGAGGTGGAAGTAGGAAGCTTGTTTGTGTAGCTCCGCCTCCAGACGAAGTGCTTTAAGCCCCTCCTCCTTTGCCCTGGAATGGGTGGAGTTTAGCTCCTGTTGGGCGTGGTCGGCGATTTCTGTCAGTTTCTGGACGCGTTTGCTCTGCTGTGAAAGTTGATTCATCAGGCGCTGCTGCTCGTCAACGACCAACAATGCAAAAGACTTGAGTTTAGTCAGCTCTTCCTTTAAAGCAGAGACCTCTCTCTTGCTCTCCTCCTCCTTTTTTTCCCAGTAGGCTTTCTCCTGGATGAGCAGTAATTTCAGCCTTTAGAAGAGGGAGACAAACAAAAGGATGTGATTCAAAGGGAAAGGTGTGGTTTAACTTAGTGATGTAACATATTTAAAAGTCTACAAAAACTTGACTTCTGTTGAAGGTTTACGAGCCTTTACTTTCAATCAAATCAAGACATGAAATAGCTGCCTGTATTTGTCTTTCTTCTGAATGCAATGTTATCCAGTGTGCGGAAGTCCCCCCACACTCCCTTTCCTCTTTCTACTACAGTACACTTCTGAGCTGGTGAGCTAATGTTCAGACAGGAAATGTACCATGTCCATGACGGAGACATCATTTCCTCCCTGTTCCCTGGCCCCCAGTGCTCTCTCTAGGAACAATCTCTGTTCCTTCACCCAGCCCGTGTGTGTGTGTGTGTGTTGCCCTTCTCATTTCCCTCCAGTCTCCACATCCCTGTCCTGCTGGCGTTTGCGAGGATGTTTTGACTGGCATCACAGATGGTGCCTTGGCAAGGAGCAGTTGGTTAATTATTTTCACCATACACACCAGCATAAACATGTGTTTGAATACACACAAACCTTATACACATACATAAATACACACACAAGAACAAACACGCATGTAGCTAATGTTTGTTCACATTGTTTTGACATTTATTTGATATTCATTGTTTTGTGTTGTAAAACATTTCCCCATTAAAGCAAGAACATATTTACAGAATCTCAGAGATGTAGTGACGGACGCCTGGGTTTGTATAGGGCAGGGCTAGCGTGTGGATTTACAGAAAACTTCAGAAACTCTCAATGATGTAAGCTCTTGCATGGAGCTGTATTACTTTTGATGAATTTGCAATGCAATTTAGTAGTTTATTTTCTCTGTAAATATTTATGGGGTTGTTTTTATGAGCATTTTCTTGGCATGCATTATGTTTTACTATAATACCGAAATGCTAATGAGCTGGATGACTGTCAGTACGCAATTGGAATTTTCTCTCATGCACGTGTACTAACGTGTACACACACACACACACACACACACACACACACACACACACACACACACACACACACACACACACACACACACACACACACACACACACACACACACACACACACACACACACACACACACACACACACAGGCCCAAAATACAGCCTAACTCTACAGACATTTACAGTAGCTAGACAAACTGATCACAAAGTTTAGCCTATATTGTACACATTTACAGTATTTCTTCATTGACACACTGAGTTTTCTGTATTTTAATATTCCTGTTTCACTTGATACATTTTAAATCTTCTCACTGAAAATTCCCAACTGATTTATAACCCACATGGTTCGGAATGCTGGAAAATCAATGCCGGGAGCGCAGCTGGGAAATCTAAACTGAGATTCTGATTAGCTCATCTC
Organism: Salvelinus alpinus; assembly: GCF_045679555.1. Taxonomy (NCBI): domain Eukaryota; kingdom Metazoa; phylum Chordata; class Actinopteri; order Salmoniformes; family Salmonidae; genus Salvelinus; species Salvelinus alpinus. Next base: position 26,673,465 of record NC_092099.1, read on the forward strand.
TCTACCCATAAATGTGATTAGTGATAGTGACCATATTCAACATTTTGTGTTTGTGTGTGAATATTTAGGCTAATGTAGCCTATAATTTAGAGCAAAAGCAATTAAGAGGAATATTTTCGAATAGTTTAGCAGCCTTATTATTGTTCCCGTTATAGGCTATCTTCTCTTTAGACTGAGAAGTGCTTTTAGATGTTAGGCTAACTTTTGGGTGTAGTTCGTTTTTCTAGACTTGTCTGAGTTGTTGAGGTAAGTTATCCAAATAAATGTATGGGTTGAATGTTAATTTGAGTGTTTGTAGCAAAGTGAAATACTGTAAGCATAATTTAGCATGTTATCATTATTTTGTATCATAACTCCAGGTTATGTGTAGGCTAATAAGAATAAACCTAAATCCATCCCTGTAATATAGGGGAAGGCAACTAGATTCCACCACGGGCCGATTTTTGTTGGAGTGGATGGTCGGGGGGCCGGAACATAATTATAATAATTAAGCCCAATAAGAGTATTTGAAAATAACAATAATTGTTTACCTTGATTACATTGAGACATGATTACATATGTCCCTATTTATTTGTGGGAATACTTGGGACAAGATTTCCTGATTTAATTTTTTTTTTGCTGAATTCCTAGTGATTTTATTCTTTTTTTTTTTACCTAAACCCCCCCCCCCAATCCCCCCCCCCCAAAAAAATTCACTCAAAGGGACTATACTGTAGCATGTTCTGAGTTCATCTGGGTTTGTTCCTACCTGATCTGTATGTCCGTAAAGTCTCAGATCAAATCCTATTCCCTCTCCGCTCTCCCACCTCTCCTTCCCGTAGTTCCCAGCAATGTGGACATTCCAGGCAGAAAACTAACATTATGAGAAGTGTTCTCCACACACCCCCAGCCAGACAGCACAGCTCTAGAGCCCATTACATCATCAACAGGACCTTATAAGGGGCTCTGTGATGTACAGACTCTATTGTGTGTGTGTGTGTGTGTGTGTGTGTGTGTGTGTGTGTGTGTGTGTGTGTGTGTGTGTGTGTGTGTGTGTGTGTGTGTGTGTGTGTGTGTGTGTGTGTGTGTGTGTGTGTGTGTGTACATGTAAGTGTGTGTACGCATCATTAACAATTTGTTTGTCATGTTTGCTAATCTTAATGTGTGCATGCATGCACATGTGTGTGCGTGTGTATGTGTGTGTGTGTACTGGATATAAGCCTATTCCAGATGAGGTCATGTTGCAGCCATGCCGGAGAGGCTGATGGGAAGGACAGAGGAAGAGACTTTACTCAGAGAGAGAACGAAAGAGAGAAGAGGGACCTCACACTCAATCTCAGTTCTAACAAGTTACTTGGCAACACTCACATTAGTGTACAGTACAGAGACTGGTGTGTGTGTGTGTTGTGTGGAGCCACATGTTTGTGCTAGCCCCCGTGCCTGGGGCCTGATAACCTGACAGAGGGATGACATCATCATAGGTCTGCAATCACATCCACATGTGTAGCGGTATGCTCTATCACTCCCTTTTCCCTCTCTATTGCTGGTACATGGGACAGATACATTGAGGTGTAATCCATATAGGGTGTTCTATAGGTGCACAGAAATGCTTTCCCCTCAGGAACACTGTCCGAAGCATGCACACGCACACACACACACACACACACACACACACACACACACACACACACACACACACACACACACACACACACACACACACACACACACACACACACACACACACACACACACACACACACTTGTAGGCTCTCTCAAACACACATACATGTGTTCACACACACATACGCTTACATAGCATTACAAGCATTTCGCTACACCCGTAATAACATCTGCTAAATATGTGTATGTGACCAATGAAATTTGATTTGATATACAGTGCCTTCAGAAAGAATGCATACCCCTTGACTTATTCCACATTTTGTTGTGTTACAGCCATAATTCTAAATGGATTAAATATATGTTTTTCTCACCCATCTACCACAATACCCCATACTGACCAAGTGGACATGTTTTCAGAAATTTTGCACATGTATTGAAAAGTAATACACCCCTGAGTCAATACATGTTAGAATCACCTTTGGCAGTGATTTCAGCTGTGAGTCTGTCTGGGTAAGTCTCTAAGAGCTTTGCACACCTGGATTGTGCAATATTTGCACATTATTTGTTTGAAAATTATTCAAGCTCTGTGAATTGGTTGTTGATCATTCCTTGACAACCATTTTCAAGTCTTGCCATAGATTATCAAGCACAGTAACTCAGCCACTCAGGAACATTCACTGTCTTTTTGGTAAGCAACTCAAGTGTTGATATGGCCTTGTGTTTTAGGTTATTGTCCTGCTGAAAGGTGAATTAATCTTCCAGTGTCTGGTGGAAAGCAGACTGAACCCGGTTTTCCTCTAGGATGTTGCCTGTGCTTAGCTCCATTTCGTTTATTTTTTATCCTGAAAAACTCCCTATTCCTAACGATTACAAGCATACCCATAACATGATGCAGCCTCCACTATGCTTGAAAAGCATATGTTTCTCCATAACACTTCGTATTCAGGACAAAAAGTTAATTGCTTTAGTGCCTTGCTGCAAACAGGATGCATGCTTTGTAGTATTTCCTTCTTTTCACTCTGTCAATTATGTTAGCATTGTGGAGTAATTACAATGTTGTTGATCCATCCTCAGTTTCTCATATCACAGCCATTAAACTCTGTAACTGTTTTAAGGTTTTAAAGGAAATAAGCTTTAAACCTGCAAAATGCGAATGGGAGGTGCGGGATGTTCACAATGCAGGAAGGGGGGCATGAGTGAAAAAGTTTAGGAACCCCTGCTTTACACCACCGGTATAAAAACATCTAAATTTAAGTCATTTTAAATTCAAGCTGCAACACAACAAATTTGTTGTCAAGAGGTGTGAATACTTTCTAGAGGCACTGTGCTGAGACAAACACCAGTCATTTATGTGTGGCGTTGCGTCACAGCAAAATCATTTCATTTGAAGATGCTAGAACAGTCCACATGTACTTTTCTTCTGCCAACAAAACGTGTAATGAATAGAAAAATCAGACAACCCCATAGTAGAAAAGTTTATCTATGTACCTTGTTGGCTTTTTGTTGTGTGTTCTACGTGAGAGAAATATTTATCTTGAGCCACATTCAAGTTACGAGTGCCAGGAGGGAAACATGCATTCTGACAAGCAGTCAACGCACATCAATTATTGCAATTTCGGGGAAAACAGCAGTTTTAATGGGCTTTGTTAAAAAGGGGAGATCCCAGCTTTCCATTCCTACTTTATTTATTTCTCAACTTCTAAATGTGCAAACTACACAATTTTAAACCCAGAGTATTTAGCAGCAGCATGGTGAAGCACGTGCATAAAGATGGCAGCCCCACATCTGCTTACTACAGTTCACCGTATTGTACAGTGCTCTCCATTACTCTTTTTTGTATTGGCATTAAGACAATACACATGATCCCAATTCGATCTCCAAGAGGGCGCAATTAAAAAAATGTAAAAGTAGATTGAGCTGATTTATAGTTACATTGAACCATGTCGTGCACCGTAGTTTAAAAAGTCTGTGGATAGTTCTCATACAAAGACGTCATATCTTAATTGCTCCATCTATATGCACCTTCACCATTTACTGTGAGTGCATAAGAGAGAGTGGGGCTAAATGTTGCACGGGTCAACTGTAGAGTAACTTGTGGTAAAACACCACCCTACTTAACATTTTTGGGGGGCAGTAACTTAAATTATGATGAGACAGACAACATTTTTAGTTTAGCAAAAGTAGTGGCAACCAGGGAAAGTGGTGGGGGTTAAATGCTGAAGGTTTCTGTAAGAAGTACATGCAGGGGGCATATTACCCCGGGAGGAAGTTTACCCCATGTTACCCTAACAAGTAGGGCTACATTACATTTACTGTGTTTATGCAATTTTTTGAGAACCCGGAATGCCAAAACAAGGGACACACACAAACACACACCTGTTTGACATGCACTCATCTACACCAATGACTGCATATGAATGGACAAAGCCAACGATCATGTGACACCATTCAATCCCATGTGAAGACTCAATAGCACATTTGAAGCCAAAGAAGTTGGTTAATCGGTTAAAAGAAATACTGGTGTAATCGAAGCAATTATTGGTACCATGATTGTCTTAAACAAAAGTTTTAATTACACTAAGATTGAACACGAAGATTGCCATTCCCATTCACTATAATGGGGGATCCTGTTTTCTGAAAACGATGCCTGAAGTGCCTTGAAATTTGTGTCTTCAATGAGAGGGGGCTGCCGTTCTTCCCTGATCCACCCACCCACCCACACCCGCACGCACCCACACCCGCACGCACACACACACACACACACACACACACACACACACACACACACACACACACACACACACACACACACACACACACACACACACACACACACACACACACACACACACACACACACACACACACACAGGAAGATGCTCTTGGAGCTGTCTCTCTTTCCCCTGGGAACTGATTCTCTAGAGGAACAACATTGTGGCTAAACACTGGTCAATTCACTCTGAGGAGGAAGTAGACGTTTTTTCCCTCCTTTTTGCTGGAGAAAAAGCCTCAAGTCCCCAATTAAGGGTGAAATATGTCCCCTGTGACATGTCGTCATCACACAAGCATTTCCAAAACAGCCCAAAGACCCACAGTTCTCTGGAAACTTCTCTATTTAAAGAAGGGACTGTTGGTGAGTATGTGTGTGTGTGCATGTATGTGAATTAGTCAGCATAGGACTAAAGCTCAAGCCAAACACACACACACACACACAGAGAGAGAGACACACAAGAGGGAGTAGCTCATGTGACATCCATTAAACCTGGACCAAGCTGATTAGCAGCATGTGGCTCCAATTCCAATAGCAAATAACAGCAACAACACTGTAATAGCCCTGATGTTTTCAGGTAGTAGTTTACAATGAAGGCAGGAACTACTGTACGTTGTGCAATTCATAAGTGTGTTAACACTTTTTTTTTACCATTTAACCTGTTGAGGAAAAGCTCGGTCTGGAGTTTTACCTGGTCAGTTCCCATGGTCAAGGAAAAGCTCCTCTTCCCTACCTATGAGTACTGTATAATCAATTATTTGGAAACTGAAGGAATGGGATGTGTATCAGACAGTGTTCCTCATTCCAGCCCATTCCACTGTCCTGGAATACTTCAGGAATTTATTCTTCCTTCTTCCCTTGAAGTAGCTTAGGCCTACGGGTTGGCAGATGGCCTAGCGGTTAGAGTGTTGGATCAGTGACTGAAAGGTTACTAGTTCGAATCCCTGAGCAGAAACATCTGCTGATGCGCCCTTCAGCAAGGCACTTAACCCTAATTGCACCATGGTCATTGTTGATAATGGCAGACCCTGGCTATGATCCCACCCTCCGATGGTGTCTCAGGGGGAATTGGGATATGGCAGACCCTGGCTATGATCCCACCCTCCGATGGTGTCTCAGGGGGAATTGGGATATGCAAAGAACGCATTTCAAATTCACGTATTTATACACACTTGTGCAATGGTGCATGTTGAGCACCAAATTACTATACGCCCTGACATAACTGGATAGGTGAAAGCTATGTGATGGAGGGCTTGCAGATGTAGACTCCTGTAGCCTAAATTGAGGAAGAAGGATGCATTTTGAAAGTATTTAGAAGGACCACTAACTCTAACATAGGGTTCATGGGGTCCTGTTTCGCTTCAAGGAGGGGCTGGCTGCCTCATTGCTTTTCCACAATTACATGAATGATTGAATCTTTCAAAGGCATTTCCAGGAAAGCCCTTAAAATGGCTGCCATGTAATAGGCCTGTTATATGAGGAGAGCTGATGTTTGTGACAATGCTGTTGCTGGTTGCAGTTACAGTGGGGAGAACAAGTATTTGATACACTGACGATTTTGCAGGTTTTCCTACTTACAAAGCATGTAGAGGTCTGTAATTTTTATCATAGGTACACTTCAACTATGAGAGACGGAATCTAAAACAAAACTCCAGAAAATCACATTGTATGATTTTTAAGTAATTAATTTGCATTTTATTGCATGACATAAGTATTTGATACATCAGAAAAGCAGAACTTAATATTTGGTACAGAAACCTTTGTTTGCAATTACAGAGATCATACGTTTCCTGTAGTTCTTGACTAGGTTTGCACACACTGCAGCAGGGATTTTGGCCCACTCCTCCCTACAGATCTTCTCCAGATCCTTCAGGTTTCGGGGCTGTCGCTGGGCAATACGGACTTTCAGCTCCCTCCAAAGATTTTCTATTGGGTTCAGGTCTGGAGACTGGCTAGGCCACTCCAGGACCTTGAGATGCTTCTTACGGAGCCACTCCTTAGTTGCCATGGCTGTGTGCTTCGTGTCGTTGTCATGCTGGAAGACCCAGCCACGACCCATCTTCAATGCTCTTACTGAGGGAAGGAGGTTGTTGGCCAAGATCTCGCGATACATGGCCCCATCCATCCTCCCCTCAATACGGTGCAGTCGTCCTGTCCCCTTTGCAGAAAAGCATCCCCAAAGAATGATGTTTCCACCTCCATGCTTCACGGTTGGGATGGTGTTCTTGGGGTTGTACTCATCCTTCTATTCCTCCAAACACGGCGAGTGGAGTTTAGAGCAAAAAGCTCTATTTTTGTCTCATCAGACCACATGACCTTCTCCCATTCCTCCTCTGGATCATCCAGATGGTCATTGGCAAACTTCAGACGGGCCTGGACATGCGCTGGCTTGAGCAGGGGGACCTTGCGTGCGCTGCAGGATTTTAATCCATGACGGCGTAGTGTGTTACTAATGGTTTTCTTTGAGACTGTGGTCCCAGCTCTCTTCAGGTCATTGACCAGGTCCTGCCGTGTAGTTCTGGGCTGATCCCTCACATTCCTCATGATCATTGATGCCCCACGAGGTGAGATCTTGCATGGAGCCCCAGACCGAGGGTGATTGACCGTCATCTTGAACTTCTTCCATTTTCTAATAATTGCACCAACAGTTGTTGCCTTCTCACCAAGCTGCTTGCCTATTGTCCTGTAGCCCATCCCAGCCTTGTGCAGGTCTACAATTTTATCCCTGATGTCCTTACACAGCTCTCTGGTCTTGGCCATTGTGGAGAGGTTGGAGTCTGTTTGATTGAGTGTGTGGACAGGTGTCTTTTATACAGGTAACGAGTTCAAACAGGTGCAGTTAATACAGGTAATGAGTGGAGAACAGAAAGGCTTCTTAAAGAAAAACTAACAGGTCTGTGAGAGCCGGAATTCTTACTGGTTGGTAGGTGATCAAATACTTATGTCATGCAATAAAATGCAAATAATTTCCTTAAAAATCATACAATGTGATTTTCTGGATTTTTGTTTTAGATTCCGTCTCTCACAGTTGAAGTGTACCTATGATAAAAATTACAGACCTCTACATGCTTTGTAAGTAGGAAAACCTGCAAAATCGGCAGTGTATCAAATACTTGTTCTCCCCACTGTATCTGTTTGAGCTCACAATTTATTAAGTTGTGTACATCTCTTATGTCCCTGCCAGTGGTAGGCCCTAATCAGCAGTGTGTGTAAATGTGTGTCGGGGGTTTTACCTCATCAAATCATGGCCAGTGTTGAGTCAAGCAGAGCCTCTCTGCTGTCCTAAGTGCCTCTACTCTGCTCTTTTATAAAGACTCCATTGTTTCATGTCATGCCAAACTACTCAGAGGAAGGAGTTCATTTGTGATTTATAACTGATCTGTCAGGGGGAAAAAATATTGCGTAAATTAAGGCTGTTTTTGGTGTTTGGCAGACTCCAGAGCCTGTTCTCAACACAGTTCTCTGTGCAAGGCAACTGTAATCCTTCGGGCTATTGTATCCCCTTCTTTCCCCCTGACCCTTCTCAATGGCACCGTGGCAAAGTTCAGACCATTATTGAGCCCAGCAGTTCAGACAATGGATTCACTTAGACCTATTTGGAAATGATTGGCTGTATCAAATCAATAACCAATATTTTAGAGTTCTGAATGAACCCATCAGTTTATATCGTGACAAAAGAGTTGTGACTTCTGAATGAGTTTGCAGTGCCAGATCCTCCTGTTAATGGACCTGACACATTACTGGCTGAGTGGACGGATGTGTGAGCGTGGAGGACAGATGAAACAGCTGGTTTCCACGACGACTCAGCCAAGTTTGCACTGTCCTCAGTCCTGTCCCTCAGGACGACCAATTAAAACATTTTATTGACACCCTTGATAAAGATGAGCAAGAATTACTTTTTAAAATAAATAATTCAAAAACTGAGCTATATTGTGTGCTCCAAAAAATTGGGAAAACTAGTACAATTCCTCAGAGATTGAGATTTTCTTTAAAAATGAATAATATGTTTAAAAAGCAATAATTCAAATACTGATTCTCATTTCGACACCAAACAGCTCTCTTTCTATGTCATCTGACCAAAGCACCGGTTCCAATCCAAGTGCAAATGCCGTTTAGCAAACTCCATTTGTTGGATTACATCAAAATAGAGCTGTTTGGCCACGCAGAAAATAACCCCATATCTTCTGTAAAATATGGTGGTGGATCTTTGATGTTATGGGGCCATTTTGCTTCCATTGGTCCTGGGGCCCGTGTAAAGGTCAACGGCATCATGAACTTTACTCAGTTTTCTGTATGGAGGAATGGTCTAAGATCCCTCCCAATGTGTTCTCCAACAGGCTCAGTGTCGTTATCCTCTCAAGGTGAGGTATTGAATGGTCTTGAAAACAGGGTGTCAAAAAGCTTTGACCCCTACCTTAATTTTTTTTTTAAATAAAACTTGTTCAATTAAATATCTTTCTCTGAGCAATTGTATCAGTATCAAATAATATAGTTTCCCCCAAAAATGTAGCTGTCACGCCCTGCCCTTAGAGATCCTTTATATGTCTCTATTTTGGTTGGTCAGGGCGTGAGTTGGGGTGGGCATTCTATGTTTTGTGTTCTATGTTTTCTTTTCTGTGTGTTTGGCCGGGTGTGGTTCTCAATCAGAGGCAGCTGTCTATCGTTGTCTCTGATTGAGAACCATACTTAGGTAGCCTTTTTCCACCTGTGTTTTGTGGGTAGTTATTTTCTGTTTTGTGTGTCTGCACCAGACAGAACAGTTTGGTTTGTTCCGCTTTGTTATTTTTTGTTCTAGTGTTCAGCTGTATTAAAAATCATGAACACGTACCAGGCTGCACCTTGGTCCTCTTCTTCAAGCAGCCGTTACAGAACTACCCACCACCAACGGACCAAGCAGCGTGGTATGGAGGAGCAGAGGGTTCAGGACTCCTGGACTTGGGAGGAGATATTGGACGGTAAGGGACCCTGGAGACAGGCTGGGGAATATCGCCGCCCGAAAGAAGAACTGGAGGCGGCGAAAGCTGAGCGGCGGCGTTATGAGGCAAGGCAGCGCAGCAGGCACGAGAGGCAGCCCCCCAATTTTTTGGGGGGGTGGCACACAGGGAGATTGGCGGAGTCAGGCGATAGACCTGAGCCAACTCCCCGTGCTTACCGGAAGCAGCGTAGTACTGGTCAGGCACCGCGTGTTATGCGGTGAAGTGCACGGTGTCGCCAGTGCGCGCTCATAGCCCGGAGCGCTATAGGCCAGCCCCCCGCAAGTGCCATGCGAGAGTAGGCATCCAGGCAGGGCGGATTGTGCCAGCCCAGCATGTTTGGTCTCCGGTGCGCCCAGGGTATCCTGCGCCGGCTCTGCGTACTGTGTCTCCGGGGCGCTGGGAGGGTGCTGTTCGTCCTATGCCAGCGCTCCGCCCATGCCGGGCGAAAGTGGGCATTGAGCCTAATGGAGAGGTGCGAGCGGTAAGCACCAGATCTCCAGTGATCCTCCACAGCCCGGTTCGACCTGTGCCTACACTCTGGAGGGGCCGGGCTAAAGTGGGCATTCAGCCTGGAGGAGTGGTGCCAAGGCTGCGCACCAGAGCTCCAGTGCCTCCCCACAGCCCGGTTCATCAGGTGCCTCCTCTGCGCACCAGGCCTCCTGTAGGTCTCCCCAGCCTGGTGGGCCCTATGGCAGCCCCACGCACTAGGCTGTCTCTGCGTCTCCTCCCTCCAGAGTCTTCCTCCAGTCCGGACCCTCCGACGCGACGGCCCACAGCGACGGCCCACTGTGAGGGTCCCCAGTCCGGGGTCGGCGGCGAGGGTCCACGTCCCGCACCAGAGCCGCCACCGCGGATAGATGCCCACCCAGACCCTCCCCTATAGGTTTTGCGGCCGGAGTCCGCACCTTTGGGGGGGGGGGGGGGGGGGGATACTGTCACGCCCTGACCTTAGAGATCCTTTTTATGTCTCTATTTTGGTGGGTCAGGGCGTGAGTTGGGGTGGGCATTCTATGTTATTTTCTCTGTGTTTGGCCGGGTGTGGTTCTCAATCAGAGGCAGTTGTCTATCGTTGTCTCTGATTGAGAACCATACTTAGGTAGCCTTTTTCCACCTGTGTTTTGTGGGTAGTTATTTTCTGTTTTGTGTGTCTGCACCAGACATAACTGTTTGGTTTGTTCCGCTTTGTTATTTTTTGTTCTAGTGTTCAGCTGTATTAAAAATCATGAACACGTACCAGGCTGCACCTGGTCCTCTTCTTCAAGCAGCCGTTACAGTAGCATAGGATCTGACCCTTTTTTTCAATTTTCGCCTAAAATGACGTACCCAAATCTAACTGCCTGTAGCTCATGACCTGAAGCAAGGAAATGCATATTCTTGATACTGTTTGAAATTAAACACTTTGAAGTTTGTGGAAATGTGAAATTAATGTAGGAGAATATAACACATTAGATCTGGTAAAAGGTAGTACATTGTTTTATACCATCATCTTTGAAATGCAAGAGAAAGGCCATAATGTATTATTCCAGTCCAGGCGCTAATTCGATTTTGGCCACTGGATGGAAGCAGTGTATGTGCAACGTTTTAGACTGATCCAATGAAACATTGCATATCTGTTTAAAATGTTGTATCAAGACTGCCCAAATGTGCCTAATTGGTTTATTAATACATTTTCATAATTCTGCACTCTCCTCGAACAGTAGCATGGTATTGTTTCACTGTAATAGCTGCTGTAAATTGGACAGTGCAATTAGATTAACAAGAATTTAAGCTTTCTGCCCATATCAGATATGTCTATGTCCTGGGAAATGTTCTTGTTACTTACAACCTCATGCTAATCACATTAGCCCACGTTAGCCGTAGAGGTTAATTATTTATTTTATACAGTTATTTTTGCTCCTCTTTACAACGGTGTCAATAATTTCAGACCCCAACTGTATAGATACACTGAGTGCACAACACATTATGAACACCTGCTCTTTCCATGAGATAGACTGACCAGGTGAATCCAGGTGAAAGCTATGATCCCTTATTGATGTCACTTGTTAAATCTACTTCAATCATTGTATATGAAGGGAAGGAGACAGGTTAAAGAAAGATTTTTAAGCCTTGAGACAATTTAGACATGGATTGTGTATGTGTGCCATTCAGAGGGTGAATGGGAAAAACAAAAGATTTAAGTGCCTTTAAACTGGGTATGGTAGTAGGTGCCAGGCGCACCATTTTGTGTCAAGAACCTTAACACTGCAGGGTTTTTCACGCTCAACAGTTTCCCGTGTGTATCAAGAATGATCCACCACCCAAATGACATCCAGCCAACTTGACACAACTGTAGGAAGCATTGGAGTCAACATGGGCCAGCATCCCTGTGGAACGCTTTCAACACCTTGTGGAGTCCATGCCCCAACGAAATGAGGCTGTTCTGAGGCAAGGGGGGGGGGGGGGTGTGCAACTCGGTATTAGGTAGGTGTTCTAAATGTTTTGTACAGTGTAATTTCGTGATATGTACAGTGAGGGAAAAAAGTATTTGATCCCCTGCTGATTTTGTACGTTTGCCCACTGACAAAGAAATGATCAGTCTATAATTTTAATGGTAGGTTTATTTGAACAGTGAGAGACAGAATATCAACAAAAAAATCCAGAAAAACGCATGTCAAAAATGTTATGAATTGATTTGCATTTTAATGAGGGAAATAAGTATTTGACCCCTCTGCAAAACATGACTTAGTACTTGGTGGCAAAACCCTTGTTGGCAATCACAGAGGTCAGACGTTTCTTGTAGTTGGCCACCAGGTTTGCACACATCTCAGGAGGGATTTTGTCCCACTCCTCTTTGCAGATCTTCTTCAAGTCATTAAGGTTTTGAGGCTGACGTTTGGCAACTCGAACCTTCAGCTCCCTCCACAGATTTTCTATGGGATTAAGGTCTGGATACTGGCTAGGCCACTCCAGGACCTTAATGTGCTTCTTCTTGAGCCACTCCTTTGTTGCCTTGGCCGTGTGTTTTGGGTCATTGTCATGCTGGAATAGCCATCCACGACCCATTTTCAATACCCTGGCTGAGGGAAGGAGGTTTTCACCCAAGATTTGACGGTACATGGCCCCGTCCATCGTCCCTTTGATGCGGTGAAGTTGTCCTGTCCCTTTAGCAGAAAAACACCCCCAAAGCATAATGTTTCCACCTCCATGTTTGACGGTGGGGATGGTTTCTTGGGGTCATAGGCAGCATTCCTCCTCCTCCAAACACGGCAAGTTGGGTTGAAGCCAAAGAACTCCATTTTGGTCTCATCTGACCACAACACGTTCACCCAGTTGTCCTCTGAATCATTCAGATGTTCATTGGCAAACTTCAGACGGGCATGTATATGTGCTTTCTTGAGCAGGGGGACCTTGCGGGCGCTGTAGGATTTCAGTCCTTCACGGCATAGTGTGTTACCAATTGTTTTCTTGATGACTATGGTCCCAGCTGCCTTGAGATCATTGACAAGATCCCCCTGTGTAGTTCTGGGCTGATTCCTCACCGTTCTCATGATCATTGCAACTTCACGAGGTGAGATCTTGCATGGAGCCCCAGGCTGAGGGAGATTGACAGGTCTTTTGTGTTTCTTCCATTTGCGAATAATCACAGAAACTGTTGTCACCTTCTCACCAAGCTGCTTGGCGATGGTCTTGTAGCCCATTCCAGCCTTGTGTAGGTCTACAATCTTGTCCCTGACATCCTTGGAGAGCTCTTTGGTCTTGGCCATGGTGGAGAGTTTGGAATCTGATTGATTGATTGCTTCTGTGGACAGGTATCTTTTATACAGGTAAGAAACTGAGATTAGGAGCACTCCCTTTAAGAGTGTGCTCCTAATCTCCGTTCGTTACCTGTATGAAAGACACCTGGGAGCCAGAAATCTTTTTGATTGAGAAGGGGTCAAATACTTATTTCCCTCATTAAAATGCAAATCAATTTATAACATTTTTGACATGCATTTTTCTGGATATTTTTGTTGTTATTCTGTCTCTCACTGTTCAAATAAACCTACCACTACCAAATTATAGACTGATCATATCTTTGTCAGTGGGCAAACGTACAAAATCAGCAGGGGATCAAATACTTTTTTCCCTCACTGTAATTGTATCGATTTTTCCCCCTCTGGCTTTGAGTGGCCATCTGTTATGTGGCACAAGACTCTCTTACATTCAGATGGTTTTGATGCTATCATTCGAACAATCCTGTCAATTTTTGGGAAGCATTTGAGAAAACATGAACGAGTCTGGAGAAGGTTGCCGGTGTGGGGCGATATTTTAAGACGTGCGAGTGAGTAAAAGATAATGCACACAGACATGTGTTCTTGTGCGCACTGAACATGTGTGTGTCGTCAACAACATGTGGGAGCGGTTAACACTTAAGACCTGTCAACCTAATGACGGGGCATAGAAACAGAGATTCAAAGCATGGTCTGATGTCTGGGGTTTGAACAGTCAGATCACTGCATTCTGATAGACATGTGTAATCATGCTGTAACATGCAATGATGGCCTAATCATACTATAACACGCAATGATTACATCATCCTTCACACAATGAATAGCCTAAAGTCTACAGTTCACGATCACAGCAGAACATCTAGGCAAATCTCTGTATACACACTATCTTGTAACTCTTCCACACAAACAAGTTTCTTACCTAATCTCTTTTATTTACCAGAGGATGGGGAAAGAGGGAGGGAAGGGGCGATCAGATATTAAGTGGATGGCTTTAAACCCCGAGTGGGTGGATTGAGAGAAGGAGGAAAGGATGGAGAGATTGAGAAATAGATATTAAGAGGAGCAGAGTGGGAGACATTCCTTACTGAGGCACTGTATATTATTTATTTAGAGGAGAGTAGGATGGATGAGAAATGGATCGAGAGCTGATAAACTTTAGAAATGTTCCTGACTCAGTTGCTTGTCTTATTTACGCAGGAGATGGGATGGAGTGATGACACAGAGAGAGAGAGATAAATGGCAGATTAAACATCTCTTACTTCCAGTATTTACTTTTCCTCTCCAGCACTACCATGTGTAGTCTCTTGTCAAAGCATGGAGAATTTTCTCTTTCTCTAATGTTTTAAGAGAGGTCATTATCACTGACTCAATCTCCAACCTTCTGTCTCCGTCAGGCTCCGAGGAATGTGTGTAGGAGTGTGTGTGTATTTTTAGAAAGGGAGAGAAGTAGAGAGGATAAATAATGTTGTAACAACAGTCTGATTGAACGAGTGTGTCTGATATCAAAGATAGACATGGCAAATTAAATGTAAGCCTTGTGAAGCTTAGAGTTGTGTGTGTGTGTTTGTATGCACACTGATCTCACTCTTCTAGAATGTTCTTAGTCCACCTGCACAATGTCATTTATTGTTGGGAAGAGGGTGAGACAGGAGGGAGAGAGAGGATGAAGTGGGAGAAAAATATAGATCCTTCACATGCTTACCTGTTCTCATCTCATATCACCAAGAATCTCTTCGCTGTGTGTAAGTGTGCGCTCGCATGTCAGTGAGAGGACTTGGCCATGGTATACTGCCTGCCTGTCTCAGTGCTAAATTGAGGTTAGCCAGGAATGCATGAGTAAGTCGCACGCTAGGCTACAGATCGGGCTAACATGGCTGTGACAGTGACGGTGTCTACTGCTCATTATATATATCATCCTAGATGTATCACAAAGGGTCGTATGAGTTGATTCCGAGGTCTGAATCACAAGCCGTATGAATGGGTGTGAGAGTGTATGTCTTCCTATAGACATTCACTGTTAGAAGTCTAACTACCTCCAGAGCCCACACCACATCTAATAACAATTTCATTTATTTGGACTTGTTTTTTGGACACGGCCGCTGTCACTACAGTAAAGCTTTGGCGGCATACAAATGTGTGTGTGCAGGACCCTAGATTAACATTTTTCACCTTTTCTGTTGATTGCACAAGCACAATTTTACTACTGCGCACCGATAATGAACTGACCTGTGTCCGATAATGTACCTGCGTTCCATACAGAACCAGGCTAATAATGGCTAGCCATCTTTTAAATTAGCATGCCCTTGTGTTCTTAAATTGATTTGGATAGATTTAGAGTTCAACGCATGGTTTCCGTTAGGAAAATGTGGCACTGGACATTTGACTGGCAGAATTTAAATTTACCAGACCCATATGCATTGGGTGCGTAACCTGATTAGGGCGTCGCACCCACTGGGGTCAGAATGATTAACCTGATTAGGGCGTCCACCCACTGGGGTCAGAATGATTAACCTGATTAGGGCGTCCACCCACTGGGGTCAGAATGATTAACCTGATTAGGGCGTCCACCCACTGGGGTCAGAATGATTAACCTGATTAGGGCGTCGCACCCACTGGGGTCAGAATGATTAACCTGATTAGGGCGTCCACCCACTGGGGTCAGAATGATTAACCTGATTAGGGCGTCCACCCACTGGGGTCAGAATGACAGAAATCAGACTTTGATTATGGTAATTCATATTAACAGAACATGCAAGTCGAGGATGCAACGATGTGCGTCCTTCTTACTGAATTCTGATGTGCACTTTGAAGATGTTAGAATAACTGTCCACATTTACTTTTCCTCATCAACAAGACCAGTAACCAACAGCAAAATCACCAGCCTGTCAATCTAATATCCCCCATAGTAGAAAAGTTATATTATTCTATTGGTTAGCTTGTCTAGAAAAAAATTGCCTTTTCCAAACCGACTCTGGGACAAACCAGTAGGCCTAGGCTAAATACAAAATTAAAACATTAAAAAGCAATGAGTCTGATGTATCGGATCAGAACGTTTAGCTTAAAATGTTCATAAACTATTATTTCTTCACATTATCAAATCAAAGTTTATTTGTCACGTGCTCCGTATACAACTGGTGTAGACCTTACAGTGAAATACTTACTTACAAGCCCTAACCAACAGTGCAATTTTTAAGTAAAAAATAGGTATTAGGTAAACAAAAGATAAGTAAAGAAATAAAAATAAAAAAAACTGTAAAATGACAGTGAAAATAACAGAGGCTATATACAGGTGGTACCGGTACAGAGTCAATGTGCAGGGGCACCGGTTAGTCGGGCTAATTGAGGTAATATGTAGTTAAAGTGACTATGATTAGATGATAAACAGAGAGTAGCAGCAGAGTAAAAGAGGGGGTTGGCGGGTGGGGGGTGGCGGGACACATTGCAAATAGTCAGAGTAGCCATTTGATTACCTGTTCAGGAGTCTTATGGCTTGGGGGTAAAAGCTGTTGAGAAGCCTTTTGGTCCTAGACTTGGCACTCCGGTACCGCTTGCCATGCGGTAGCAGAGAGAACAGTCTATAACTGGGGTGGCTGGGGTTTTTGACCATTTTTAGGGCCTCCCTCTCTAGAGGTCCTGGATGGCAGGCAGCTTAGCCCCAGTGATGTACTGGGCCGTACGCACTACTCTCTCTAGTGCCTTGCGGTCGGAGGCAGAGCAGTTGCCGTACCAGGCAGTGATACAACCAGTAAGGATGCTCTCGATGTTGCAGCTGTAGAACCTCTTGAGGATCTGAGGAGCCATGCCAAATCTTTTTAGTCTCCTGGGGGGGAATATGTTTTGTCGTGCCCTCTTCATGACTGTGTTGGTGTGTTTGGACCATTCTAGTTTGTTGGTGATGTGGACACAAAGGAACTTGAAGCTCTCAACCTGCTCCACTACAGCCCCGTTGATGAGAATAGGGGCGTGCTCCTTTTCCACAATCATCTCCTTTGTCTTGATTACGTTGAGGGATAAGTTGTTATTCTGGCTCCTCCCTATAGGCTGTCTTGTTGTTGTCGGTGATCAGGCCTACCACTGTTGTGTCGTCTGCAAACTTAATGATGGTGTTGGAGTCGTGCCTGGCCATGCACCACCTAGGGGCGGCCTGTCAGGAAGTCCAGGATCCAGTTACAGAGGGAGGTGTTTAGTCCCCGGATCCTTAGCTTAGTGATGAGCTTTGAGGGCACTATGGTGTTGAACGCTGAGCTGTAGTCAATGAACAGCATTCTCACGTAGGTGTTCCTTTTGTCTAGGTGGGAAAGGGCGGTGTGGAGTGCAATAGAGATTGCATCATCCGTGGATCTGTTTGAGCGGTATGCAATTTGGAGTGGGTCTAGGGTTTCTGGGATAATGGTGTTAATGTGGGCCATTACCAGCCTTTCAAAGCACTTCATGGCTACGGATGTGAGTGTTACGGGTCTGTAGTCATTTAGGCAGGTTACCTTAGTGCTCTTGGGCACAGGGACTATGGTGGTCTGCTGGAAGCATGTTTGTATTACAGACTCAATCAGGGACATCTTGAAATTGTCAGTGAAGACACCTGCCAGTTGGTCAGCACATGCCCGGAGCACACGTCCTGGTAGTCCGTCTGGCCCTGCGTTCTTGTGAATGTTGACCTGTTCAAAGGTCTTACTCACGTCGGCTACTGAGAGCATGATCACACAGTCATCCGGAACAGCTGATGCTCTCATACATGTCTCAGTGTTGCTTGCCTCGAAGCGAGCATAGAATTGAATTAGCTTGTGTCACTGGGTAGCTCGCGGCTGTGCTTCCCTTTGTAGTCTGTAATATTTTGCAGGCCCTGCCACATCTGACGAGCGTCAGAGCCGGTGTAGTGCGATTCGATCTTAGTCCTGTATTGATGCTTTACCTGTTTGATGGTTCGTCAGAGGGCATAGCAGGATTTCTCATAAGCTTCCGGGTTAGAGTCCCGCACCTTGAAAGCGGCACCTCTACCCTTTAGCTCAGTGCGAATGTTTCCTGTAATCCATGGCTTCTGGTTGGGGTATGTACGTACAGTTACTGTGGGGACGACGTCATCGATGCACTTATTGATAAAAGCCAGTGACTGATGTGATGTACTCCTCAATGCCATCGGAAGAATCCCAGAACTTATTCCAGTCTGTGCTAGCAAAACAGTCCTGTAGTTTAGCATCTGCTTCATCTGACCACTTTTTATTGACAGAGTCACTGGTGCGTCCTGCTTTAATTTAGCTTGTAAGCAGGAATCAAGAGAATAGAATTATGGTCAGATTTGCCAAATGGAGGGTGAGGTAGGGCTTTGTACGCGTCTCTGTGTGTGGAGTACAGGTTATCTAGAATTTTTTTCCCTTTGTGGTGGTAAATAAACAGCCACGAAAATAATAGATGAAAACTCTCTTTGCAAATAGTGTGGTGTACAGCTTATGATGAGGTACTCTGCTTCAGGCGAGCAAAATCTAGAGACTTCCTTAGATTTCGTGCACCAGCTGTTGTTTACAAATATACACAGACCGCCCCCCCCAGTCTTACTAGAGTGTGCTGTTCTATCTAGCCGGTGCAGCGTATATCCCAATAGCTGAATGTTTTCAATGTCGTCATTCAGCCACGATTCGGTGAAACATAAGATATTACAGTTTTTGAAGTCCTGTTGGTAGGATATTTGTGATCGTACCTCATCTAATTTATTATCCAATGATTGTACATTGGTAAGTAATATTGATGGTAAGGGCAGATTTCCCACTCGCCGTCGGTGGATCCTTATGAGGCACCCCGCCCTGTGTCCTCTATACCTGCATCTCTTTCTCTTGTCAATGACAAGGATTTGGCCTTGTCGGGTGTCTGAAGTACATCCTGTGCGTCCTGTTTGTTGAAGAAAAATTCTTCATTTAATCCAAGGTTAGTGATCGCTGTCTTGATATCCAGAAGCTCTTTTATGCCGTAAGATATGGTGGCAGGAGCATTATGTTCAAAATAAGTTACAAAATATGCATAAAAAAACACATAATTGCACAATTGGTTATTCGCCCGTAAAACGGCTACCATTTCCGTTTTGCCTTGTGCAACAATGTGCACAAGGCAGTAGGCTATGCTCAAATGTTCGTTCCATAATGCAATTAGCTGAAAAACACTGTTGTCAAATGAACACAGCACATGCAAGCGTTTTCATGTGACAGAGATTAAAACATTCGTTAGAAATTTTGAAAGAGGGGAGATCTAATATGCAACAACTAGCATGGTTTGCTAATATGACTAGGATTGTGCCTTTGGCTACTGGACAATGAAAGAAAATTGCCTCCACAGATATGATATGATTTTGGCTAGGCTACATTGAAGCAAGGTAAGACATGCCTCATAATATGTATTAAAACATTCAGGTTTCAAATAATTAAGTATATGTTTTCAAAATGCATACTGCCTCCAGCTCATTGCAACGCTGTGTGTGACACGCTGATGAAACTGTAATAAGCTGTAATAGGAAGATTGTGGGAGCTGTACTGTTAGATTTCAGTGCAGCTTTTGATATTATTGACTATAACCTATTGTTGAAAAAACGTATGTGTTATGGCTTTTCAACCTCTGGCATATTGTGGATTCAGAGTTCTCTATCTAATAGAACTCAAAGTGTTTTCTTTAATGGAAGCTTCTCTAATGTCAAACATGTAAAGTGTGGTGTACCGCAGGGCAGCTCTCTAGGCCCTCTACTGTTTTCTATTTTACCAATGACCTGCCACTGGCATTAAACAAAGCATGTGTCCATGTATGCTGATGATTCAACCATATACGCATCAGTAACCACAGCTAATGAAGTCACTGAAACCCTTAACAAAGAGTTGCAGTCTGTTTTGGAATGGGTGGCCAGTAATAAACTGGTCCTGAACATCTCTAATACTAAGAGCATTGTATTTGGTACAAATCATTCTTTAAGTTCTAGACCTCAGCTGAATCTGGTAATGAATGGTGTGGCTGTTGAACAAGTTGAGGAGACTAAATTACTTGGCATTACCTTAGATTGTAAACAGTCATGATCAAAACATATAGATTCAATGGTTGTAAAGATGGGGAGAGGTCTGGTCGTAATAAAGAGATGGTTGTCCGAACCGGAGCTACCTGGGAGGCCTCATCCGGTTTGTCTGGTTCCCCTGCCTCAGCTGACGGGTTTCCATGCCTCAGCTGGCTCGACAGACTGCCATGCCTCAGCTGGTGAACAGGTTCCCGTGCCTCGACCGAGGCAACCGGAGAGGTCTTAGCAGGCTCATCAGGCTCTCACACCTCAGCCGGTTTGTCAGGTTTCTGCGCCTCAGCGGTGGCGAATGGTCCGCTCCAGATCCCCGGGATCGTCCCTTTGGTTGGCGTCCTGTGGCCTGAGCCGAACGCCACAGGGAGCATGGCGACCTAGAGCACCGAAGGAAGCCGGGGAGGGGGTACCGTCACGTATGCTTTCTTCGGTGCTCTAGGTCGCCATGCTCCCATGTCTCCCTCTCCGGCCTCTAGGTCACCAGGCTGCTCATTATGGCGCACACCTGCCACCATCGTTACGCACACCTGCGCGTCATCAGACTCACCTGGACTCCATTCCGTCCTTGATTACCTGCTCTATACACAGTTGAAGTCGGAAGTTTACATACATATTAGCCAAATACATTTAAACTCAGTTTTTCACAATTCCTGACATTTAATCCAAGTAAAAAGTTAGGATCACCACTTTATTTTAAGAATGTGAAATGTCAGAATAATAGAGAGAATGATTTATTTCAGCTTTTACTTCTTTCATCACATTCCCAGTAGTTCAGAAGTTTACATACACTCAATTAGTACTTGGTAGCATTGCCTTTAAATTGTTTAACTTGGGTCAAATGTTTCAGGCAGCCTTCCACAAGCTTCCCACAATAAGTTGGGGGAATTTTGGCCCATTCCTACTGACAGAGCTGGTGTAACTGAGTCAGATTTGAAGGCCTCCTTGCTCGCACATGCTTTTTCAGTTCTGCCCACAAGTTTTCTATAGGATTGAGGTCAGGGCGTTGTGATGGCCACTCCAATACCTTGACTTTGTTGTCCTTAAGCCATTTTGCCACAACTTTGGAAGTATGCTTGGGGTCATTGTCCATTTGGAAGACCCATTTGCGACCAAGCTTTAAGTTCCTGACTGATGTCTTGAGATGTTGCTTTAATATATCCACACACATGTTCCTCCCTCATGATGCCATCTATTTTGAGAAGTGCCGCAAAGCACCCCCACAACATGATGCTGCCACCCCCATGCTTCACGGTTGGGACGGTGTTCTTCGGCTTGCAAGCCTGCCCCTTTTTCCTCCAAACATAACGATGGTCATTATGGCCAAACAGTCCTATTTTTGTTTCATCAGACCAGAGGACATTTCTCCAAAAAGTACGATCTTTGTCCCCATGTGCAGTTGCAAACTGTATTCTGGCTTTTTTATGGCGGTTTTGGAGCAGTGGCTTCTTCCTTGCTGAGCGGCCTTTCAGGTTATGTTGATATACGACTCGTTTTACTGTGGATATAGATATTTTTGTACCTGTTTCCTCCAGCATCTTCACAAGGTCCTTTGCTGATGTTCTGGGGTTGATTTGCACTTTTCGCACCAAAGTACGTTCATTCTAGGAGACAGAACGCATCTCCTTCCTGAGATGTATGATGGCTGCGTTGTCCCATGGTGTTTATACTTGCATACTATTGTTTGTACAGATGAACGTGGTACCTTCAGGCGTTTGGAAATTGCTCCCAAGGATGAGCCAGACTTGTGGAGGTCTACAATTTTTTCTGGGGTCTTGGCTGATTTCTTTTGATTTCCCCATGATGTCAAGCAAAGGGGCACTGAGTTTGAAGGTAGGCCTTAAAATACATCCACAGGTACACATCCAATTGACTCAAATGATGTCAATTGACTCAAATGATGTCAACACCTCGCGGCACAACGCCTCTCCCCTATTTGACCTAGATGGTTTGTGTGTATGCATTGATATGTAGGCTATGTGTGCCTTTAAAAAAATATATATATATGTAGTTCTGTCCTTGAGCTGTTCTTGTCTATTGATGTTCTGTATTATGTCATTATGTCATTATGTTTTGTGTGGATCCCAGGAAGAGTAGCTGCTGCTTTTGCAACAGCTAATTGGGATCCTAATAAAATACGAAATTACAAAGCCTTCCTTCCATTGCTTATTGCCGCACCAGGGCCTCCCAATCCTCTTTATATTCTGGTTAAGGCCCGTTTACGCTGTTCTGTGAAGGGAGTAGTACACAGTGTTGTACAAGATCTTCAGGTTCTTGGCAATTTCTCGCATGGAATAGCCTTAATTTCTCAGAACAAGAATAGAATGATGAGTTTCAGAAGAAAGTTCTTTGTTTCTGGCCCTTTTGAGCCTGTAATCGAACCCACAAATGCTGATGCTCCAGATACTCAACTAGTTTAAAGAAGGCCAGTTTTTTGCTTCTTTAATCAGTATAACAGTTTTCAGCTGTGCTAACATAATTGCAAAAGGGGTTTCTAATGATCAATTAGCATTTTAAAATGATAAACTTGGATTAGCTAACACAACGTGCCATTGGAACACAGGTGTGATTGTTGCTGATAATGGGCTTCTGTCCGCTTATGTAGATATTCCATGAAATATCTGCCGTTTCCACCTACAATAATCATTTACAACATTAACAATGTCTACACTGTATTTCTGATCAGTTGGATGTTATTTTAATGGACAAAAAATAGCTTTTCTTTCAAAAACAAGGAAATGTCTAAGTGACCCCAAACTTTTGAACGGTAGTGTACATTCATACACACATAAATGCATACATACTGTACATACATACATACATACATACATACATACATACATACATACATACATACATACATACATACATACATACATACATACATACATACATATAACTACATATACAGTACCAGTCAAAAGTTTAGACACACCCACTCATTCCAGGGTTCCACCCCACCTTTACTACTTTCCACATTGTAAAACAATAGTGAAGACACCAAAACCACGAAACAACACACATGGAATCATGCAGCAACCAAAAAAGTGCCAAACAAATCAAAATAGATTCCACATTCGAGACTCTTCAAAGTAGCTACCACCCGCCCCGACGACAGCCCTGCGAAACTCCTGGCACTCTCACAACCAGCCTCATGAGGTAGTCATCTCGAATGCCCTTCAATTTAACAGGTGTGCATTGTTAAAAGTGAATTTGTGTCATTTCTTTCCTTCTTAATGCGTTTGAGCCAGTCAGTTGTGTTGTGACAAGGTAGGGGTGGTATACAGAATATAGCCCTATTTGATAAAATACCAAGTCCATATTATGGCAAGAGCAGCTCAAATAAGCAAAAATAAATTACAATCCATCATTACTTTAAGACATGAATGTCAGTCAATACGGAAAATATCAATAATTTTGAGAGTTTCTTCAAGTGCAGTCACAAAAACCATCAAGTGCTATGATGAAACTGGCTCTCATGAGGACCGCCACAGGAAAGGAAGACCCAGAGTTACCTCTGCTGATGAGAATAAGTTCATTACCAGCCTCAAAAATTGCAGCCCAAATAAATGCTTCACAGAGTTCAAGTTACAGACATATCTCAACATCAACTGTTCAGAGGAGACTGTGTGAATCAGACCTTTATGGTCAAATTGCTGAAAAGAAACCACTACTAAATTACACCAATAATAAGAAGAGATTTTCTTTGGCCAAAAAAACATGAGCAATGGACATTAGACTGGTGGATATCTGTCTTATGTTCTGATGAGTCCAAATTTGAGATTTTTGGTTCCAAACGCCCTGTCTTTGTGAGACGCAAAGTAGGTGAACGGATTATCTCTGCATGTCTGTTTCCTACCGTGAAGCATGGAGGAGGAGGTGTGATGGTGTGGGGGTGCTTTTCTGGTGACACTGTCTGTGATTTATTTCGATTTCAAAGCACACTTAACCAGCATGGCTACCACAGCATTCTGCAGCGACCATCCCATCTGGTTTGCGCTTAGTGGGACTATCATTTGTTTTTCAACAGAACAATGACCCAACACACCTCCAGGCTGTGTAAGGGCTATTTGACCAAAATGAGAGTGACAGGCCCAGTCTATTTTACAATAGTTATATTTTGTTTGTTTTTACTCCTGTCCTTCCTCTAACCTCAACCTCTCCCATCTATTTCTTTCACAAAAGTTATGAACCTTTATATGTTTTACGGACATGTTTTATATTAGTTATCTTGTTGTTATTAGTTGTTATTATACCCAAGCTTCAGCTCCATTTAACCCCATCCCATATTGGATTTCTATTTGCCATGTATTTTTCTACTGTGCTGTGATATAAGACCACTCCCAGACAGTCCTAGCTAAATTCTTGCTTGAGAAATAACTCTTTGCTGAGAAGCAATTTCTCTCTTTATGTAATGTTGTGTTGTCTCTCTTGTCGTGAGGTGTGTTTTGACCGATATTTTTATTTATTTTTATTTTTAATCCCAGCCCCCATGTACTGTATCTGTGTTTGATTAGTCATGTCTGTAGTAATGGATGTGAGGAGATCATTTGTCAGCTCACTCCCTGTCCTGAACACCAAATCTGATCCTGGACCAGTTTAACTTGTGTGTTGTTAAGGGTTAGGACATCAGTAGGGAAGGATGGCCCTAGGTCAGTGTGTGTGTTTCTGTGAGTTCACAGACTGAACAAAGAGAAATAAAGACTTTAAAAATAAGTTGTGTTTTTTACAAAAGTGTTAATGCACAACACATTCATACGATCGACAGTAAAAAAATGTCATCTTAAATGATTCCTTCATATTTCACATTACTTCATATCAATTTCTTGAAAATAATTTCTTAATAGATATGATTGTTGTCCTTCTGGAAGGTTATCCCATCTCTACAGAGGAACTCCCGAGTGGCGCAGTGGTCTAAGGCACTGCATCTCAGTGCATGTGGCGTCACTACAGTCCCTGGTTTGAATCCAGGCTGTATCACATCTGGCTTTGATTGGGAGTCCCATAGGGCGGTGCACAATTGACCCAGCGTTGTCCGGGTTTGGCTGGAGTAGGCTGTCATTGTAAATAAGAATTTGTTCTTAACTGACTTGCCTAGTTAAATTAAAAAAATGTGTTACCCTGAAATGATTTGATATTGAGATAAAAACAGCTGCATTGGAACTTTAGCAGTGACAGACCATCACATTACCCCGAGTGGTAGTGGGAGATGTATGGTGCTACAGACCAGTGGAGGAAGGGGAGGACCATCTTCCTCAGTGATTTATTTTTATTGTAAAACATTTAAAAATGTATCCTTTTTAGAAAAATCTACCCTAAATATAATCACATGTCACCAAATAACTGATTAAAACTCTATTTTGCAAAGAAGGTCTACAGAAGCTTCAACAGCACACTGTAGGGTAGCGCCATTGTCACATATACTCCCTCTTTGGCCTCTAGGTCACCAGACTGCTGATTATTACGCACACATGTCACCATCGTCACGCGCACCAGGGCTTATTGACACTCACCTGGACTGATAGTTTCTGTTTCATGTCGGTGAGCTGTTCGTGGTTCTTGTTTTGTTTGTTTAGTTATTAAATGTATTCACGCCCTGAACTTGCTTCCCGACTCTCAGTGTACATCGTTACCACCATGGTGTTTTATTTAATTTATTTAACTAGGCAAGTCAGTTAAGAACAAATTAATATTTACAATGACGGCCAACCAAAAGGCCTCCTGCAGGGGTTTGGGATTCAAAATAAAATAGGACAAAACACACATCATGACGAGACAACACTACATAAAGAGAAACCTAAGACAACAACATAGCAACACATGACAACACAGCATGGTTGCAACACAACATGGTAGCAACACAACATGGTAGTAGAACAAAACATGGTACAAATATTATTGGGCACAGACAACAACACAAGGGCAAGAATGTAGAGACAACAATACATTACGCAAAGCAGACACAACTGTCAGTAAGAGTGTCCATGATTGAGTCTTTGAATGAAGAGATTGAGATAAAACTGTCCAGTTTGAGTGTTTGTTGCAGCTTGTTCCAGCCGCTAATTGTAGCGAACTGAAAAGAGGAGCAACCCAGGGATGTGTGTGCTTTGGGGACCTTTAAAAGAATGTGAATGGCAGAATGGGTGTTGTATGTGGAGGATGAGGGCTGCAGTAGATATCTCAGGGGGAATGAGGCCTAAGAGGGTTTTATAAATAAACATCAACCAAATGGTCTTGTGACGGGTATACAGAGACGACCAGTTTACAGAGGAGTATAGAGAGCAGTGATGTGTCCTATAAGGAGCATTGGTGTCAAATCTGATGGCCGAATGGTAAAGAACATCTAACCGCTCGAGAGCATAACTGTCAATCTATAAATTGTCTCCTTAGTCTAGTATGATCATCTGAAACAGGGTTAGTTTGGCAGCTGGGGTGAGAAGGGAGCGATTACGATAGAACTTTAGCCTGCAGCTTTGATATGTGCTGAGAGAAGGACAGTGTACCGTCTAGCTATATTCCCAAGTACTTGAATGAGGATAGCTAGCTTCCGTCCTTCTCTGGGTACGTTGACTTCCATACAAAACCTACGAGGCCCGTGGTTCTCACCCCCTTCCATAGACTTACACAGTAATTATGACAACTTCCGGATGACGTCCTCCAGCCTATCAGAACTCTTGCAGCATGAACTGACATGTTGTCCACCCAATCAAAGGATCAGATAATTAATCTTGTACTGAAAGCATAAGCTACAGCTAGCTAGCACTGCAGTGTATAAAATGTGGTGAGTAGTTGACTCAAAGAGAAAGACAATAGTTTGAACACATTAATCTGGGATAGGCGGGACGCTTGCGTCCCACTTGGCCAATAGCCAGGGAAAATGTAGAGCGCCAAATTCAAAATAATGATATAAAATCAAACTTTCATTAAATCACACATATAAGATACCAAATTAAAGCTACACTCGTTGTGAATCCAGCCAACATGTCAGATTTCAAAAAGGCTTTTCGGCGAAAGCATAAGATGCTATTATCTGATGATAGCACAACAGTAAACAAAGAGAGTGTAGCATATTTCAACCCTGCAGGCGCAACACAAAACGCAGAAATAAAATATAAATTATGCCTTACCTTTGACGAATTTCTTTTGTTGGCACTCCAATATGTCCCATAAACATCACAAATGGTCCTTTTGTTCAATTCATTCCGTCCATATATGTCCAAAATGTCCATTTATTTGGCGCGTTTGATCCAGAAAAAAACAGCTTCCAATTTGTGCAACGTCACTACAAAATATCTCAAATATTACCTCTAAACTTTGCCAAAACATTTCAAACTACTTCTGTAATACAACTTAAGGTATTTGTAAACGTTAATAATCGATCAAATTGAAGACGGGTCTATCTGTTTTCAATACAGGAGGTCAACAAACTAACGCTACTTTTCTAGTCTTGCGCAACTCTCAAACAGTACACATAACGTTACACTGATTCCAGATGGCTGTTCTTCTTCATTGCACAAAGGAATAACCTCAACCTATTTCCAAAGACTGGTGACATCCAGTGGAAGCGGTAGGAACTGCAAACAGGTTGATTAGAAATCTCGTATCCCAATGAAACCTCATTGAACAGACGGTGACCTCAAAAAAAAAAAATCTGAATGGTTAGTCCTCGGGGTTTTGCCTGCTACATAAGTTCTGTGATACTCACAGACATGATTCAAACAGTTTTAGAAACTTCAGAGTGTTTTCTATCCAAATCTACTAATAATATGCATATCTTATATTCTGGGGATGAGTAGAAAGAAGTTGAAATTGGGCACGCTATTAATCCAAAAGTGAAAATGCTGCCCCCTATCCTAGAGAAGTTAATTTCTTCCAAAATGAAGGAGAAGCAAGCGAGAAATAGAGAGCAGGAGAGATTTCGTCATTTTTCATCACTTTAAGTTTCTCTTACTTAGCTAGCAAATGCAGCTAACTAAACTCATTAAAAAAAGAAACGTCCTCTCACTGTCAACTGTGTTTATTTTCAGCAAACTTAACATGTGTAAATATTTGTATGAACATAACAAGATTCAACAACTGAGACATAAGCGGAACAAGTTCCACAGACATGTGACTAACGTACGTGGAATTATGTGTCCCTGAACAAGGGGGGGGTCAAAATCAAAAGTAACAGTCAGTATCTGGTGTGGCCACCAGCTGCGCTGAGTACTGCAGTGCATCTCCTTCTCATGGACTGCACCAGATTGCACCAGATTGCCAGTTTTTACTGTGAGATGTTACCCCACTCTTCCACCAAGGCACCTGCAAGTTCCCTGAAATTTCTGGGGGGAATGGCCCTAGCCCTCACCCTCCGATCCAACAGGTCCCAGATGTGCTCAATGGGATTGAGATCCGGGCTCTTCACTGGCCATGGCAGAACACTGACATTCCTGTCTTGCAGGAAATCACGCACAGAACGAGCAGTATGGCTGGTGGCATTGTCATGCTGGAGGGTCATGTCAGGATGAGCCTGCAGGAAGGGTACCAGATGAGGGAGGAGGATGTCTTCCCTGTAACGCACAGCGTTGATATTGCCTGCAATGACAAGAAGCTCAGTCCGATGATGCTGTGACACACCGCACCAGACCATGACGGACCCTCCACCTCCAAATCGATCCCGCTCCAGAGTACAGGCCTCTGTGTAACCCTCATTCCTTCGACGATAAACGCAAATCTGACCATCACCCCTGGTGAGACAAATCCGCAACTCGTCAGTGAAGAGCACTTTTTGACAGTCCTGTCTGGTCCAGCAACGGTGGGTTTGTGCCCAAAGGTGACGTTGTTGCCAGTGATGTCTGGTGACGACCTGCCTTACAACAGGCCTACAAGCCCTCAGTCCAGCCTCTCTCAGCCTATTGCAGACAGTCTGAGCACTGATGGAGGGATTGTGCGTTCCTGGTGTAACTCGGCAGCTGTTGTTGCCATCCTGTACCTGTCCCGCAGGTGTGATGTTCGGATGTACCGATCCTGTGCAGGTGTTGTTGCACATGGTCTGCCACTGCGAGGATGATCAGCTGTCCGTCCTGTCTCCCTGTTGCGCTGTCTTAGGCGTCTCACAGTAGGGACATTGCAATTTATTGCCCTGGCCACATCTGCAGTCCTCATGCCTCCTTGAAGCATGCCTAAGGCACGATCATGCAGATGAGCAGGGATCCTGGGCATCTTTCTTTTGGTGTATTTCAGAGTCAGTAGAAAGGCCTCTTTAGTGTCCTACGTTTTCATAACTGTGACCTTAATTGCCTACTGTCTGTAAGCTGTTAGTGTCTTATCGACCGTTCCACAGGTGCATGATCATTAATTGTTCATGGTTCATTTAACAAACATGGGAAACAGTGTTTAAACGCTTTACAATGAAGATCTGGGAAGTTATTTGGATTTTTACAAATTATCTTTGAAAGACAGGGTCCTGAAAAAGGGACGTTTCTTTTTTTGCTGAGTTTAGTTTAGCCTACTGAAACACCCTGCTCAAACAGAGGGATGCTATGTTAGCTAGGTGGATATGACTTTCCAACACAACACTGGAACTCTTCCAAGTCAACGTAACGTTAAGCTTTTGGTATTACTAATTTATTGCCCACTGGGGCAATTGTGTAACTGCTTATTGACTGTACACTGTAACATTACTGTATGATTGTAGCGGGTTTACTAACGAGTTAGTTCTATTAGCTATGCTGACTAGGACGTTACTTTAGCTCAGTGGTGGAAAAAGTACCCAATTGTCGTACTTGAGTAAAATTAAATATACCTTAATAGATAATGACTGAAGTAAAAGTGAAAGTCACCCAGTAAAACACTGCTTCAGTAAATGTCTCAAAGTATTTGGTTTTAAATATACTTAAGTATCAAAGGTAAATGTAATTGCAAAAGTAAAAGTATAAATAATTTCAAATTGCTTATATTAAGTAAACCAAAAGGCACATTTTTTAAAATATTTTTTTTAGGGTTAGCCCAGGGCACACTCCAACCTCTCAGACATCATTTACAAACAAAGTATTTGTGTTTAGTGAGTCTGCCAGATCAGAGGCAGTAGGGATGTTCTCTTGATAAGTGCACGAATTGGGGCATTTTCCTGTCCTGCTAAGCATTCAAAAAATAATGAGGACCTATGGGTGTCAGGATAAATGTATGGAGTAAAAAGTATATTGTTTTCTTTAGTAATGAAGTGAAAGTAAAAGTTGTAAAAAATTGAAATAGTAAAGTAAATTACAAATACCCAAAACAACTACTTAAGTAGTACTTCAAAGTATTTTACTTAAGTACTTTACACCACTGTTTTAGCTAAGATGGTGACAACGATGTAGGCTGTGTGTACAGTAGCGGGTTGGCTTGGAAAAGTTTTTTTGCCTGGGCACATACAACTGATGTGTTGTGCAGTGAAGTCCACAAGTGAAGGGAAGAGGTGAGAGGAGAGCACATAGGACGTGGCTGCCATGAAAGTGAACTGTGTTTACTCGTGATCAGGGGTGTATTCATTCTGCCGATTCCTTTGAAAAATGTTTCTTAAACCGAAGCAAACGAAACAAAACGGGAATAAACATACCTGAATTTGTCCAATAGAAACTCTAGTTTGCAACTCAAATGTTTCTCTTGACCTGTGTGCACCTATGTTGTAAACATTAATTCATAGGCTAGATTGTAGCAACCTCGTGATGAGTACAGGGGAAAAAATTGTATCATGTAGTAGCCTAAAACTATCGCTGCTACATTGAACTTGGTGAATGGAATGTGAAGGAAAGTCATCTGATATGCTGCAATAGAAATAAGGCCATGCTCATGAAAAGAAAATTGTCCTCCCTCATTTTAAACGGCACTGACCGCCACTGCTGCCCTTTATGAGAGTGGCAACTGACATTGAAGGAGGTAGGGTTATGGTGGATTTGTAACCAAGTGGGAATTTACCACATAAAACAAGGAAAATCCACTTGAACGGCCCTCAAACTGGTAATTACTAATGGGAAAATTGTATATCATTCTGAGAACCCACTTCTCACATATGGTGACCTCGGACTTCACCTTTTAAGGAAATGGCCTCTAAAACAGCATTTTCGGCAGTAAAATGCAACAACAAAACATTATTTATAAAAAGCAATCTATTAATACAATGTTTACAAACATGATAGCTGTACTTTGATGTTTATAATTGACAGCCTGTTGGCCATTAGCAAATCAGCATTTTTCAACGGGTTCAAATCACTTAAACGCATCCAACTGGTATTTAAGACTTCACAACTGTTAAATTCCCACCTCCCGCATGGTTACGAAAGCACCATCAGAGTGGAAACTTGAGCGGCCCAACATAACATTCCGGTCACAACAGACAATGCAAGGAACATCGTGAATGCTGAACCTTGTGAATGGCATTTCATTTGCCCGCTGTACCTGAACCGAACCGTGACCCCAAAATTGCAATAGGTACGGAACTGTGGGTTTGGTGAACCGTTACACCCCTAACAAACAAACATACACACACACACACACACACACTGAAGTCAGCTCAGACAGCTCCATCAGCAGCAGATTTAAATTTAGAATGGGAAATAAATGTGTTTATGCAACAATTGTTAGTGCATCCCATCGAACCGAATCGCATCGATTTGCTCTCTAATCAAACCGAATCGCACCGAATCGTTTCAAGCTAGAACGTATCGTTCCTGTATCGTATCGGAGCCCATGTATCTAGATAAGTATTGAATCATCTTGAAAGGGAAAGATGCACATCCCTATAAGCTGCTTCATCTACAACATCCAGGGAAAGATGCACATCCCTATAAGCTGCTTCATCTACAACATCCAGGGAAAGATGCACATCCCTATAAGCTGCTTCATCTACAACATCCAGGGAAAGATGCACATCCCTATAAGCTGCTTCATCTACAACATCCAGGGAAAGATGCACATCCCTATAAGCTGCTTCATCTACAACATCCAGGGAAAGATGCACATCCCTATAAGCTGCTTCATCTACAACATCCAGGGAAAGATGCACATCCCTATAAGCTGCTTCATCTACAACATCCAGGGAAAGATGCACATCCCTATAAGCTGCTTCATCTACAACATCCAGGGAAAGATGCACATCCCTATAAGCTGCTTCATCTACAACATCCAGGGAATGCATGATTGATATTTTGATGTCGAAATAGGATCCAGAATGATCAGATTTATTTTTGGACATCTTTGTGCATATTGGCCTAGGCTATATTATTCACCACCTGAGGAAGGGGGAACTCAAAACACTAGATTGCCAACTTTAAATATGACAATGTTGCAAGATAACCATGTAGGCTAATTGATTCATCTATCAGTAAATGTAATGTCCTAAAAAAACGTTCCATCACTAGGCCTATACAGGCTACATGATGTAAGCCTATTCACCACAAATGGCTCACTCCGCTCCGCGGGATGTATCAACACCATATACTATGTAGCACAGGTGGTAATGGCTGGAGCCAAATAAATCGATGCCATTCCATTTGCTACTTTCCGGCCATCATTATGAGCCTCAGCAGCCTCCTGTGCTATTTAGCCCACTCCAGTTGTAAAGCAGTGCTATGAGCTTAATATTGAGAGGTGATAAATAAATGATATAATATACTCAAAGCAAGCCGTGACTACACTCTCTGTAACTAGAACAACTGAAGTTGCTTTGAAAACTGTATTTTTCCCGCAATTGCATTTTGAGCAACGGTCATATGGTTGTGCTTTTTAGAATGCTCCTCTCTCTCCTCCGTGCACGAGGGAGTGGCTCGCTCACACAGCAGCCTATAGCAGAACAGGGACATTTCTGATCAAATGCACATTACTGTTTGAATAAATCATGCTAATTGAAAAAAGTATCAAATTGCAAACCGAACTGTCGTGACTAGCTACATTTGTTTCACTGGCACAATAGCGACCAAGAAAAAAAGAGTTTCACACTGCCAAGTCAAAGGGTTGCAAATGCGAGAGAGAGAGTGCGTGCGTGCGTGCGTGCGTGCGTGCGTGCGTGCGTGCGTGCGTGCGTGCGTGCGTGCGTGCGTGCGTGCGTGTGTGTGCGTGTGTGTGTGTGCATGCTAACATATGTGTTTCTGAGGGACTGAGAGTGCTTAAGGAGTGAGCAGGGGTAATGGTCCGTGAGTGAGGATAGTAGCTATAAGTACAGGCCTGAGGTCAGCAGCACTACACTGCTGCATATATGAACACATTGTGGTCACAGTGGCCCTACACACTCACTCAGCCATGGAAATCATTATAGAGACTACTCTCGTGGTTGCAACAGAGGAATCTGCAGCCCTTAAACTATATTACATTACAGGGTACAGATGGACTGGTTCCAATGTCCTTAGATAATCTCCTTTGCCCTCTGATCTCTTTCCCTATGTGACCTCTGATCTGATAGAATAGATTACCCTAATATGGTAGAGCCCCTGCTCTTAGCCTAGGTAGCATTTCCAACACGGGTTTGTTGCGGTCGGTGGGTGTCACTGACCTCTCGCGGTCCTGCTCCAGTAGACAGGTGAGGTCATCGCTGCGCTGCAGGAAGGCACGGTGCTGCTGGTCCTGCTCCTCCAGCCTGCAGAGGGCACCACTGTGTGAGCACTCCACCTGCAGCAGCTGTTCCAGCATCCGCCTGTAGCTCTGCTTTCCAGTCTCCACCAGCCGGTCCAGCTAACACAGAAAGAGAGAGAAGGACATGAAGACAGGGCTGAAGACACCGTGGCTCTCATTGCGTTATTTGAAACGGGCTCAGGGTTAATGGTTTATCATTAGCTTTCTACTTCAAAACCCATGCCTTAAAGCCTATACATGCCTATGTGTGACTGGTGGTTTTAACAGTGGCTGTGTTTTCAATCTTAGTGTTAATCTCCTGTTACCTCAGCCATGGATTTCTCGTAGACATCCTGCTGTGGGGCCTCCTGGGCCTCAGAAGCCTGGGCCTGGAGTGAGTCTCTCTGCAGGGCCCGGAGCACTTCTACTGGGGTGAGAAAGCCATACTGGGCTTCCAACAGAGCCAAATCCATCTTCTCTGCTTTCAGGACCGTGATCACCTCGTCTCTGGCCTGGTGGGATGGACAGATAGAATAAAAAAGGAGGGATGCAGAATGATAGAGATGAAAAAGAGATTGCACTCCCAAGTCTTTCTTATGCAGCTGCGGTGTAGGCTGTGTGTGTGTCACGTTCTGCGAGGCATGCCTTTGTTTTGGTGTTAGTTCGTCACAATAGGCTCTTTTATTAGAGTCTGATTCATTCTGTTTCCTCTACAGCTCATCTACAGCTGGTCTCAACTCAGTTCGGAGCAATTCTCCCATTGACGATGTCAATGTGCGATATAACACTCGCATTTATGCATATAAGGATTTGGCCCTAGTGTGGTTTGGCCAAGTCTGAGCTATGGGTTACTAGCCCGCATACTACCATCCTGATCTTGTTAGCTTATAGGGCACAGCGGTCATGATTGTGGATGAAACATCTACTGTAAACCTAGATCCAGAAATACTAGAACACAACTGTTCTGTCCTGTCCTCACCTGCAGCTCTCCCTCCATTATACTGAGGAGGAACACAAGGTCATCCCTGGACAGGTCTTTCCCCCTCTCTCCCCCCTTTCCTCCCCCCATGCTGTCCCTCAGGACGGTTCCCTTGAGGGGGTCGAGGTGGGCCACGGAGTTCTGTGAACCATTGCTGTTCCAGGCAGCCATGTTGGGGCTGTTGCTACGGGAACGTATCTGTGGATCCACCTGGGAAGAACAGTGAGGGAGAGATTTATGGACATGGAGAGGTAGTACAAGAGTGGCGAAGGAGAATAGGGAGGCAGTAAAGGGAGGTTAGTGCAGTGACAATAGATGGTGATATAATTTGAAGCTGAGCACTCAAGTAAGTCTATTTCTTGTTTGAATCAATGAACGAGTGCTTTGTGTGTATCAGTTACATGTTTGATGACTCTATTACAACTAATGTAAATTGTTAGGCACCTTGTCATAACCAGCCGCCCAGGGCAAAAATAAAAATAGCTTTAGCATGTTTGCTTATGTTGCTTATGTCACCCTTATGTCATCTCATAGTTTTTCTGTTAGCACATAATTGACTGGGAGGTCTGGCCTACGGCTTGGCAGGCATAAGGAGCGTGCCAGAGACCAAGGGCTTAATTACTGACCATATGAGGAGATGAACCGTGTGTGTGTGTGTGTGTATGTGTTCTCAACGCTGACTCCCAACAGGTTACAGCAACAGCAAACAATGCTGGTCCAACCGCAGATTATATTAAGCCGGATATCCAGGCCTTATAGTATCTCTGCAGATCCCAATCTATAAGAGAATCATTTTAATACCCAGCCAAAGCGTTAACTATATTCAGGATATTAAAGGCTCACACACACAGCTGTGTGTCCCAAACCTAGCCAGTAGGTGGGCGCATACACAGAAAGCACACGTATGCATTATGCACACATGATAGGCCTGCTAACACACATGCATGTACACAAACACAAATGATACTAGAAACAGGACAAGTGTTTTCAGAGTTCTACAACAGTGAGAGATGAGTCAGATGTTCCAACACAAGAATGGGGGAGTGAGGATTTAGGCAACAGCTGGATGTTGTCATCAAAACAGCCCGTCTTTCTTAACAAGAGAAACAAACAGAATGGCTTATAGGAAAGGTGGATTATAGGTTATAGGAAAGGTGATTGTGCATGCGTGTGTGTGTGTGCGTGCGTGTGTGCGTGTGTGTGCGCGTGTGTGTGTGCGTGTGTGTCCGCTTACGCGTGTGTGCGTGCGCGTGTGTGCGCGCGTGTGTGCGT
This sequence comes from Salvelinus alpinus, assembly GCF_045679555.1. NCBI lineage: Eukaryota > Metazoa > Chordata > Actinopteri > Salmoniformes > Salmonidae > Salvelinus > Salvelinus alpinus. The sequence continues at coordinate 26,709,412 of NC_092099.1, forward strand.
GCGTGTGCGAGAGCGTGTGCGAGAGCATGTGCAAGAGTGTGTGTGTGTGTGTGTGTGTGTGTGTGTGTGTGTGTGTGTGTGTGTGTGTGTGTGTGTGCGTGCGTGCGTGCGTGCGTGCGTGCGTGCGTGCGTGCGTGCGTGCGTGCGTGCGTGCGTGCGTGCGTGTGTGTGTGTGTGTGTGTGTGTGCGAGAGCTGTCTGCCTATCTGAGTTGTGATCCTCTCCGTATCAATTACTAAGACAGATGGAGCTCTCTGGACAGAAAAGTCTAAATGGAATCTTTGGAACGTCCCAACTCTGACATCACGCATTGAAATTGAAATGTAAAAGGTTTAGGGTTAGATAAGGGTTATGGTTAAGGTTAGGTACGGGTTAAGGTTAAGGTTAGGTACGGGTTATGGTTAAGGTTAGGGTTATGCTTCAATTTAGGGTTAGGGTTATGGTTTAGGGTAGGGACGTCCCTAGGATCTCGGATAGCAGAAGCCCAATCTGGACTCCCTTTCCTTTTTGGCATTCATCCCTCCACTCGTTTACTGGGATGGAAGGAATGATAAAGTAACACAGAGGCCTGTTATGAGGTCCCATTCTTACAGCAAGTACTTCCAACCTACGACTCACAGCCACACAGGTATGGTCTTGGAGGACACACACAGCTGAGGTCTACGCACGCACGCACGCACGCACGCACGCACACACACACACACACACACACACACACACACACACACACACACACACACACACACACACACACACACACACACACACACACACACACACACACACACACACACACACACACACACACACACACACATGCCTACATTGTGAGCAGACATATTTTGAGGTTTTGAGCTGAACACTTTTACAGGGTTTTATTATGGCTTTATTTTGGCTGATATTTTCTACTGACTTGATTTTTGTTTCCTTTGGACTAGATCATGCTCTCTTGCCCCGTCCATCCTGCTAGCCCACTACGTGCACTTCTCTGTTCCCTATGCCTAATGATGTCTGCATGCACACACAACACTTAAGCTAGGCCTAAGTGCTCATCTGGACACACTCACAGATGTATGGACAGAGGCTTAATCTCTTAGACAAATGCAGACTAATTTGCGCATACACAACACACACCTAATTGTAAGTGCCCAGTCGAGGGCTTTCCCCTTGCAGACAGACTAGCAACACCACGTGCCCATTGGCTCCTTGGTTTATTTTCTTAAAAATGGAGAGCTACCCGCGTCTCGCCTGTCTGCCCCGTCTACACGGAAGGCCACTGGCTGCACCGGGATAAAAAATAATTTACACTTTGGAATGAAAACATGTTCACAAGTGTGTACACACACCCTTTCACCACCCACCCATTAAATAACTCCTATATTTTACATGGTGATACACTCACACACACTTTCACCTCTCGCTTGCCCTCTTATTAAATATCCCCTCAAACCCAGATGCCATTTTAAAGCTTGACTAATATAAACATGACCTTAGTCTATGAATGCACATTTATTCCCTGACATTCTGAGCCATGTTATGTAACCATTAAGCTAATAAACCATAGAGAGGATTAGTACATGTTTAATAAACCATGAATAAATGTCTGAGAAAGTGCCTGATTTGTCCAACCTTTGTCTACCCATTCACTCCCAATAGCCTGATAATATCCACCTGTTGTGGCCTAGGTTCAGATTAAGGTTCCCTCCTACTCAGGTTAGGTGGCTAGGTGCCATGGTCATTAAGGTTATGCCCTACGGTGGTCACTTCCTAGGGAGGGTGACTGGGAAGTGGGTGATTCTCAAGAAACTGGCACTAGACAAAATCGGGGCACCACCAGTACAGAGCTTGCTCGGGAATGGCAGCAGGCAGGTGTGAGTGCATCTGCACACACAGTGAGGCGAAGACTTTTGGAGGATGGCCTGGTGTCAAGAAGGGCAGCAAAGAAGCCACTTCTCTCCAGGAAAAACATCAGGGAGAGACTGATATTCTGCAAAGGGTACAGGGATTGGACTGCTGAGAACTGGGGTAAAGTAATTTTCTCTGATGAATCCCCTTTCCAATTGTTTGGGGCATCTGGAAAAAAGCTTGTCCGGAGAAGACAAGGTGAGCGCTACCATCAGTCCTGTGTCATGCCAACAGTAAAGCATCCTGAGACCATTCATGTGTGGGGTTGCTTCTCAGCCAAGGGAGTGGGCTCACTCACAATTTTGCCTAAGAACACAGCCATGAATAAAGAATGGTACCAACACATCCTCCGAGAGCAACTTCTCCCAACCATCCAGGAACAGTTTGGTGACGAACAATGCCTTTTCCAGCATGATGGAGCACCTTGCCATAAGGCAAAAGTGATAACTAAGTGGCTCGGGGAACAAAACATCTATATTTTGGGTCCATGGCCAGGAAACTCCCCAGACCTTAATCCCATTGAGAACTTGTGGTCAAGAGGCGGGTGGACAAACAAAAACCCACCAATTCTGACAAACTCCAAGCATTGATTATGCAAGAATGGGCTGCCGTCAGTCAGGATGTGGCCCAGAAGTTAATTGACAGCATGCCAGGGCGGATTGCAGAGGTCTTGAAAAAGAAGGGTCAACACTGCAAACATTGACTCTTTGCATCAACTTCATGTAATTGTCAATAAAAGCCTTTGACACTTATGAAATGCTTGTAATTATAGTTGAGTATTCCATAGTAACATCTGACAAAAATATCTAAAGACACTGAAGCAGCAAACTTTGTGGAAATTAATATTTGTGTCATTCTCAAAACTTTTGGCCAAGACTGTAATATGTACACATATTTGGATAAAGATCAAAAGGCACCATATCAGGTTAATCTCAAATTACTTAAGTATACATTTCATTTTTCCTAATATCTCCTAAATGTCGGTGTATTACGGTAATGATAATTAGTGTTGCATAGCTTGTCATTGAAAAACTACTGAGCTCTATTAGAGATTTAGTAGCCCATAAATCATCAAACTGTGTCATTGGTTAATCCCAAATGACTTGCATAAAGGCACTAACAGACAGCTTGTGGTGGGCAGGGTGGCTCATTCATATTCAATGTGCCAGTGAAGGCCACTCAAGCGAGGTGGAGAAAATATAAATCTGTTCTATTTCTGAAGCGGTACCGTTGTTGTTGACCAATCACCGTAGAAAGCGTAGCCTGAGTTATGATACGTCAGCACGTATGTCCATTGCCCACTCTAGCTAGCTAGCTAGACACACTCAGTTTAAAGAGCCACGTTTAACAATGTAAATAATTGTTTTCTAATCTATTTTGGGATTCATCATTTCTGTTACATGTAAACACATTTTTATGCATGCTTATGGTGTTATGACAATTCACGTTTCAAGTGTTGATAACGTTTCTTTATTTGATCTTAATGCAATTTATTAAAATAGTAAAATACTATTTTAGCATAAGTATAAGTACTGTAATTATGTATTAACATTTTTTTGTGTTAGGACATGGATATGTGTGGTTCTAAGGTATTGTAGATGGTTTCTAAATTGAATGGGATCCTATGGGCAAATGGCATAACATGATATTCCTATAGAATATCTAAATATGTGGGATATGGACCAAAAACTTTCTTGGGATATCAAACGACAATATTGTTATATTCTAAAACAGGTACACATTTAAAAAATGGGGGATATCCTCCTTTAGGTGCAGTGGTTGCTGCTTGCTGAAACACAAACTCCAGATTGTGGCTTTAAGTAAATTAAATGGGTTTTATACACCCATATTTCTTGACAATCCCTAATTTATAAAATAACTGATGTTTTACTAAATCTATACAATAGGTGTAAGCAGTGCTAGTAAATATTTAAAGATACCAGCACAGCACACCCATTGACTATACATTAGTATTAGCTTAGTATTATTGCCAAAATGAAGCTTCTCATTACCAAAACGGACTTAAAAATAATGAGAAATGTGTGTTTCGTTAATGAGGCCTTAGCTCAATCTGCAAGTAATAGATGACAGCCATAATGTGTCAGCCAGCAAATCACTAAAGCCCATTCATGCCTCAATGTTGGTAAAATAACGGTTCTCTAAGTCTTTCCCAATTCTAGCTTTTTCGTCATTTTGGTAATGAGAAGGTCAAGTGTAGTAAAGAGGATGTTTCAGAATAAGTTACTCATTCTGAAGGCATATAAGTGAAGAAATTAAAGGAACTAAGCAATATTCTTCCAGATGATGCATCATGGGTGACTTGAAAAACTTCAACTAGTATACCATTTGTATTATTTATAGACAAACTATAGCAACATATTTTGTGTTTTATTCAAATAAGTTAGGTTTTTCTAAAGTAAAATGTTCAAAAATTATCTGACAATTTAATCCGGACGCATTTCGGTAATGAGAATTTAGGGAGAACATTTTTAAAATTCAGATGGAAATGTAGAATTGATTTAAAATAAGACACTGTGCCATAAACTATGTATGCGATGGCCAAGCGGCATAGGCGGTATACATGTGATATGCATGTGATATGAGTAATGTAAGATATGTAAACATTATTAAAGTGGCATTATTTAGAGTGCATTGTGTAACGTGACCAGTGATCCATTTATTTAAGTGGCAGTAATTGGGTTTAAATGTAGGCAGCAGCCTCTCTCGGTTAGTGATTGCTGTTTAGCAGTCTGATGTCCTGATGGCCTGTTGAATATACATCATGGTTTTCTAACTCAATTTGCTACTGCCATGGTAAAACTGGTTTCATGAGCATCACCCAGGTTCCCTCTGGCAGTTTTCTGATCAACTCCTCACTAAATGGAAAAAAACTATCATCACCACCCATTCTCTTCACCTCTCCTCTGTTAGAAAATGGCTCAGTTACCTCTTTCTCAGCAGGAGAGTTCATTACTTTTTTCTCTCTCTCTTTCTGCATCTATGGAGAGCTAGTAAATGTGCCAGACATATTGGAACGGTTGTCCAGTAGAGCAGGGGTTCCCAAAAATGTTAACTTGGGCCCCCCTTCCAGCATTGGAGAACATCCCGCTCCCCCCACCCCCCACCCCACCCCACCCTATGTCTAGGGGCACAAGTACTGTTCATGACACAAACTGTTCACACCTCTCTTGCTGGTGGAGAGAATTGAGCAGGTTAAAAGTTTATTTCCTGCAATTCTACACATTTTGTTGTGGGGTGCAAAGAACATTTTGAAGTTTTCAAGCACATTTTCTTGCAATGTTATGCATTTTGCCATGCTTAATGTGTATTCATGTGACATTTGAGTGACACAAAAATTACAACAAAACTATGTGCTAAAACACCAAATGAAAAGAATGTTAGCTAACATGGGGTCGTTGATCTGGATATTTCTTACAAGTTAGAAATAGCTCTCTAAGGTATGCAATGACTAACATAACAAGAAGAACTGATGATGCAAGGGGGGGGGGGCCCACATTTTGGGAACACCTGCAGCAGTGCATCTGTTTGGAGCAGCACATTTGGTTCCAGATACAGTTCTAGAACAAAACAACACCTTTGGTTACAAGAACAGAAGTTCTAGGACACAAAAACACCTTCGGTTCCAAGAGCAGGTTCCAGAACCCAACAACAGCCTTTGTTCCAGGATCTCGAATTTTCAGAAGCAACACAACAAAGGGAAAAACATGGCCCTCCCAACTTTACAATAATTATTGCTTATTTAGTATACACTTGCTGCAGTCATGCAGATTAGCAAACTTTCATACTGTATGATTTGTTCATATGAAATTGTTTGAATCATGAAGGCTATTAACTTTAAATAAGTCGGTGTACAATTATTTAGGACTAGTTTCTATGTCATAAGTCTAGGAAAATATATTTTACATCAGGACTTGTTAAATCGGAGGCCAAGAACATATCTTAATTAGGTTTTCTGCTGATTGTCAAACACTTATATTAGTGACATGAGTCCGAGTTACGTTTCAGACAGCGAACCATTACCACAGAGATCAAAGGCTCAAAGCAAATCTCAGTGCTGCTTTATACGCTGTGGACTACTGAGTCAGCTCTGATGGGAAAACAAAGCAAAAGGAATTAGCTGAACCCTCGTGACCCTTATGAAGTCATATGCTGATATGTAGGGGAGCTGTTTATGCCTATTAATGTGGTTTATTATTCTGATCACGGGTAGTCTTAGGTTGAATCTCTAATACTCTATGCACATTCACTCAAGTTAGCTGACATCAAGTTAGGATTCAGCGGCCCTCAGAGAAGCAGGGTTTTATGGAATCTTGGGGGTGAGTCAGTTTTCACAGATATTACGTTTTATTGTATCCTGTTCATGGTATGGCACCAGAGGAAAAAGTAATGCGCAATGAAGTAAAAAAAACATGTAACACCGAACATTGAGTTTGCACCTGTGACGGCTGTTTGTATTTAATGACATGACCAATTTCAATATCCCCTTTTCTACTTTCCACTTCCCTTCGATCTGCTGGGGCATTTGTTTGAACTACTGTCAGAAAGAGTTCAATATTTAGGTTGGTTATCCTTGTCACCCTCCCTTCATGGCCACCAATAGGTGAAAGTACCAGAAAGGTCTACTCTTCTCCACCATATTGCTATCACTTCTCCAATTCTTTCAAACTAGTGTGCATGAAGGAAAAGTTATTAGGAAATGGAGCTATTGGGACACATTCCAGGAAATGTCTATGGTGAACGTTGTGAACCTTCTCCTACCTTTGAAACTGTACGAGAGAAAATCACAATTCATAGGACTTAACAAGCTGGCTGCCATTGTGATGAGTCACCTTGCACAAGAGGTTTGCTTTGTAGGTTTTACTAGTCTAATACTGTAATATTGATAATTTGATACAATGGTTAGAGATTCTAAAGGCTTTTTACCGCTTATGAAACAGTTATATGTGTAGTTTGTCTCTCTCTGTTTCTTGTCTTTGGAGAGTTCCCACTTCTGGACTCTGGAGTTCCACACATGCATGGCTAGTGCTTCGTTCTCCCTGACTAATATAACTGATGCATATGAAATGTCCCTTATTTATTGTTATTATTTTGGCTAAACTGCCCTGTCAGAGGGTAATATATCTCTTTACGATTCCCAATCGTTTAACTGGTTATTTTCTTGGCTGGATGCAGTCTCTTGACTTTAAACATACTTATAATCACTCTTTCCGACTGTAGACCTCTCTTTTTCCAAGTAGAGTATGCCTGTCAATCACAACAGCGTAACATGGACTCAAGTGTGGAAAGCAAAGCAGAGTCCATTTGGATGTCAGTCTAATGTAATGAAATGTGGAGTGAGGATATAAGATGGTGTGTGAGTCCTCTCCTGCAAAATTAAGATTGTACTAAATTCTCTTCACGGAAGGTCAATCTCTGGATAGGGGAAGCATTTGAAATTCCACTGGTGTGTCTTTTTGCCTGTGTGTTTGCACACTCACATGTGAGACTGATGCGTATTTCTGTGAGATGGATACAGTATGTTTGCAAGGTAGAGAGAAGTTTGCAGTTTACGCATATCACATTCACGCACGCACACACACACCTGTGTTTGCCGTCCATCCACAGCCATCAGATCCTACATTCTTCTGGCATTGCTTCAGAGTGCTACAGAGATGATTGATAGAGAGAGGATGGAGTGATCCTAAACATCAGACACACACTACCTGTCAGGAGGAGAGAGGGAAAGTTTAAAGATGCGCTTTGGCCCTCATAGACACATGGATCTCACATGCAACCGTTCTGACATCACAGGTCAATGGTTTTATGACTCTGTACCCCTGCTTTGTGAAAAACCCAAAGCTTCTTATTCTGGATGTTACCACGAGAGAGGGGAAGAGAACCAGCTGGGAAATGACAGTCCACACACACATACACACACACACACACATAATTTTTATTCAAGTAAGACATATTGGCAGTTACACAACACACACACTCACGTGCACAGGAAGGGGTGAGGAGAGAATGTGATGTTCTTGTCCCAGTGGATGTTAACCTCTGTCTTTGTTTAGAGAACATTGTGTCAAGTACAGTACAGTCACCCAGGGTTGATGAATATAAAGCCTTTAATGTGACGTCAGCTTCATGCCTTTTATCTTCATCCCTTTAAAAAAAGAAAAATACTATAAAAATTGTAATTATTGATAATGATAGTTGTAATTGTCAAATAGCTGGAATATTTTATCTGTAAGTTCAGTTTTAATTTCTCCATCTCTGTCTGGGTTATGAGGTTATGTACTTGAGGAACTAGACTGGCCAGTAACTTTTTGCTGTGTTAATATGCAGACTGTTTCTCTCCGCGCCTAATGGAAAACTTTCTGTACTCTAATACTGTAAACCCCCAGAGTGCACTGTGGTCTTGTGTGACATGCTTGTGGCTTTGGATCAGGAAATGTAGACATTAGCGAATCGCTCCCCGGAGCAAGCACACACACACTACCACACTGGAGAGAAAGGGTCAAATTTAAAAGCACTTTAGAATTATATGTGCTGGCTTAGTGGCCCTGAATTGTGCTCACTCTGCTGCCAAAATAAATGTCAATACTCTAAACTCACAAGAGTCTTATTCAGTATAATACATTGAAGTGTTTTGACACTTGCTTGAATAAAAAGGTTTGGTTGTTCATTACCACCTCTCTGCTTAGCATGTGAAAGCTGAAATGTGTTGGTCAATCCAATAGGGGGCAGTATTTAGCCAAATATTCTGCCGTGGTGACACCAGTGACTAGATAACTCTATCACCACAGATCTAAATAGACCATAGGCTAGTGGTTGATCCATGTCACAGTTTGCAACCTGTGTTCCCTGCCCTTTCCTGAAACTGCTTCATTTCCTAACCCCCCATAAAATGTATTACTACCTTTAAACCAAAGGAAAACAATCAACAAATGTGTTACCCCTTTCTTCGGAAAGGGGGAAGGAAATGTTCCTCGACCTCATTCTATGAGCAGAACATCTCCCCAGACACGTTTCATCAATCTGACTTCTCCCACCGACTCAGACACTAAAATGGTCGTTAACTTTGTGCTTGTAGGAGGCTAAATTTACTATTGATTTAACAATAACACATCTTCAATAGTGGCTTTAGGAGGAAGAAACTGCAGGCCTCAACATCACCAATATATCCTTGGACTGCAAAATAGGCGGTTGCTACTTGACCTGGGATGAAGTATAGATTTTTGTACCACTTCAAGTTGATTAAAAAGTCAGCTAGAATTTCTGAAACACAGAAACATGTTATTTTGCTGACCCAATAGGTCAAAATGAACATCAACCATAATGAAAGAAAAGATGAGAAACACAGTCTGGTCAAAATGGGCCTGAGGGGATATCATATTGGTCAGTTTTAGCCTTCATAACTATCCCTGTACTAAGCTACTGACATACTAGTATCCAGGGGCGCAACATTGGTTTTAGAAGTGGGGGGGGGGACTTTTTGTTTTTTAATCCAGTCGGATAAACACTCCAAACAGACTACCAGACTGCTCAGAGGCGTTCGAATGGTCCTAAAGCACACTGTTGCCTCGTTTTGTATCACATTCCAATGATACAACTGGGGGGGACAAAAATGCTATTTCAGAATGTGTGTGGGGGGGGGCATGTCCCCCCTGTCCCCAGTGAAAGTTGTGCCCCTGCTAGTATCCAAGTAAGCCAGGAGAGTGGAAGACGGGATTGTGTTGATGATATGGATATTGGATATTGGATACTGAATAGTGAATATTGGATATTGCTGTCGGACTCTTTTTTGAATGGAGACCTCGGAAGTGTACTGTAACATCATAACATTTTGTATCTCCCTATGTTACGGTCTGAAAACAGTTTTCTTGGGCACACATATCCAAAATAATGTATGGATTGCAAAATCAAATGCTTCTAACTGAAAGAGTAACTTTAACAAGACGAATCAAACAAATGTATGCTGTCATTAACAGAGTTCTTCAACAATGATGCATTATAGTTGTTTGATACGCATTTGAAGTTTAACTGTTTAGTTAAGTGGGGAAATTATCACACAACATCAGCTGATTCAGGAAATTACTTTTTGAATGACAGTCAATTGGTGAAGAGCTGGTGTGATACTGCACGTGACAGAACAACAGCCAAAGTAAGGGAATTCATGTTGATCTGGACAATTGACAATTGATAAAACATTTTGACCCTGATGTCACACATTGGCCCCTTTATTTAAAAGAAGACCCTTATACACCTCTTCTACGGGTGCTTAGGTTGATTTATATTGTATTAGGGGTATGGATGGGCACGGTTATTCGATGGGAACGGCTTTGTCTGTGACATTGCTACATGCAGGGATAGACCATGACTTACACTGTACATTTGAGTAAAACAACAGTTTTTATGAGTGTGCCGCATGTAAAAATTCTAATCAATGCAAAATGGAATTACAATAATGGAATTGAAATGACTAAATGAGAAAGAGTAGGCTACAAGTATCAACCAACAGGTATGCTGTTGTTTATTATGAATGGAGTTGTTGTAGACAAGGATGCGGGGGCACAGAAAAATAGCCTCAATTAGACTTGCTAGCTAGCTAACTTAGCTGGCTAGTGTAGCTAACGAGCTTCTTTATATATCGATTTGATGCCATTAAGACAGACACTACCAGACGAGATGATAGGTAACGTATCGCAGTAACAAGTGTCTTGTGAAACGGACACTATTTACGTGAAATCAAAGTACATGAATGTGGCAACAAACAAACAAAAAACTTGATTTACTGCCCAATGCCTAGCTAGCTGATTGTTTAGCTGCAGGTGTCCTATAACACTGCACCAAGTGACAATTTTTTCTGTTGTGATATTTTCTTATTGTATTGTAATGACCCGGCTGGGTCATAACTGGAAAAGAGACGGACTCTAGGTGTGCAGGTCAGAACACAGGTTTATTCCTAAACTGGGCTATTGTTCCGGCCACAGCCCACGCCGCTAAATGCCGAACGTACACAATGTTACCCTGTCGAGTTAAGGGTCACTCTCATAGGAACAGATCAAGGCCCCGAACAGAAAAGAAAGAAAGATGAGACAGTAATCCCTATTTATGCATTTCCAAATCCCGCGGGATTACCCATCATACCCCCCCAACCTTTCCATCTGTCCTGACATATTTAACCCCTGCTAGTAGCCATGAGAACCATAACACACCCACAAACACAGAACACAATACCGGGTCGTTACAGTATTAACATATTTGACACGTGGTCGACTGCTGGACACAAACGCAAATGGTTATCTAACCTCAGACGCTTATTCTAATTGCAGCGGTCTCTAGTTTTCTTTCTGTTTTATTAATGAAAAATTTTCCTGGTTACAATGGCGAATTGCACTGACCTGCTGCTGTCAGATGAATATTGCCATCTACTGGACTTTTTTCAGGGAAAAATGTGTCTACTGCACCATGAATGGTGAATCAAACAAATCATATGGAAATCATTTGTAATACATCAATCAAAGTAATGTGTTAACAACATTTATTGATCTTGAATCCATTTATTGATCTGTCTCCTAAAACCCTCACAAACTTTTACAATGCGCAATTGAGAGCATCCTGTCGGTCTGTATCACCGCCTGGTACGGCAACTGCACCGCCAATAACCGCAAGGCTCTCCAGAGGATGGTGCGGTCTGCTCAACGCATCACAGGGGGCAAACTACCTGCCCTCCAGGACATCTACAGCACACGATGTCACAGGAAGGCCAAAAAGATCATCAAGTACAACAACCACCCGAGCCACTGCCTGTTCACCCCGCTACCATCCAGAAGGTGAGGTCAGTACAGGTGCATCAAAGTTGGGACCGAAAGACTGAAAAACAGCTTCTACAGTGCATTGCAAAAGTATTCATCCCCCTTGGCTTTTTTCCAATTTTGTTGTATTACAAACTGCAATTTAACTGGATTATTATTTGGATTTCATGTAATGGACATACACAAAATAGTTTAAATTGGTGAAGACACATTTTACCCTGAAAAAAATAACTACCAAAAATTCTAACAAATTAAAAACGGAAAAATGGTGCATGCATATGTATTCAACACTTTGCTATGAAGCCCCTAAATAAGATCTGGTGCAACCAATTATCTTCAGAAGTCACATAATTAGTTAAACGAAGTCCACCTGTGTGCAATCTAAGTGTCACATGATCTGTCACATGATCGCAGTATATACAGTGGGGAGAACAAGTATTTGATACACTGCCGATTTTGCAGGTTTTCCTACTTACAAAGCATGTAGAGGTCTGTCATTTTTATCATAGGTACACTTCAACTGTGAGAGACGGAATCTAAAACAAAAATCCAGAAAATCACATTGTATGATTTTTAAATAATTAATTTGCATTTTATTGCATGACATAAGTATTTGATCACCTACCAACCAGTAAGAATTACGGCTCTCACAGACCTGTTAGTTTTTCTTTAAGAAGCCCTCCTGTTCTCCACTCATTACCTGTATTAACTGCACCTGTTTGAACTCGTTACCTGTATAAAAGACACCTGTCCACACACTCAATCAAACAGATTCCAACCTCTCCACAATGGCCAAGACCAGAGAGCTGTGTAAGGACATCAGGGATAAAATTGTAGACCTGCACAAGGCTGGGATGGGCTACAGGACAATAGGCAAGCAGCTTGGTGAGAAGGAAACAACTGTTGGCGCAATTATTAGAAAATGGAAGAAGTTCAAGATGACGGTCAATCACCCTCGGTCTGGGGCTCCATGCAAGATTTCACCTCGTGGGGCATCAATGATCATGAGGAAGGTGAGGGATCAGCCCAGAACTACACGGCAGGACCTGGTCAATGACCTGAAGAGAGCTGGGACCACAGTCTCAAAGAAAACCATTAGTAACACACTACGCCGTCATGGATTAAAATCCTGCAGCGCACGCAAGGTCCCCCTGCTTAAGCCAGTGCATGTCCAGGCCTGTCTGAAGTTTGCCAATGACCATCTGGATGATCCAGAGGAGGAATGGGAGAAGGTCATGTGGTCTGATGAGACAAAAATAGAGCTTGTTGGTCTAACTCCACTCGCCGTGTTTGGAGGAAGAAGAAGTATGAGTACAACCCCAAGAACACCATCCCAACCGTGAAGCATGGAGGTGGAAACATAATTCTTTGGGGATGCTTTTCTGCAAAGGGGACAGGACGACTGCACCGTATTGAGGGGAGGATGGATGGGGCCATGTATCGCGAGATCTTGGCCAACAACCTCCTTCCCTCAGTAAGAGCATTGAAGATGGGTCGTGGCTGGGTCTTCCAGCATGACAACGACACGAAGCACACAGCCATGGCAACTAAGGAGTGGCTCCGTAAGAAGCATCTCAAGGTCCTGGAGTGGCCTAGCCAGTCTCCAGACCTGAACCCAATAGAAAATCTTTGGAGGGAGCTGAAACTCCGTATTGCCCAGCGACAGCCCCGAAACCTGAAGGATCTGGAGAAGATCTGTAGGGAGGAGTGGGCCAAAATCCCTGCTGCAGTGTGTGCAAACCTAGTCAAGAACTACAGGAAACGTATGATCTCTGTAATTGCAAACAAAGGTTTCTGTACCAAATATTAAGTTCTGCTTTTCTGATGTATCAAATACTTATGTCATGCAATAAAATGCAAATTAATTACTTAAAAATCATACAATGTGATTTTCTGGATTTTTGTTTTAGATTCCGTCTCTCATAGTTGAAGTGTACCTATGATAAAAATTACAGACCTCTACATGCTTTGTAAGTAGGAAAACCTGCAAAATCGGCAGTGTATCAAATACTTGTTCTCCCCACTGTATACATTTGTTCTGAAAGGCCCCAGAGTCTGCAACACCACTAAGCAAGGGGCACCATGAAGACCAAGGAGCTCTCCAAACAGGTCAGGGACAAAGTTGTGGAGAAGTACAGATCAGGGTTGGGTTATAAAAAATATCCAAAACTTTGAACATCCCACGGAGCATCATTAAATCCATTATTTAAAAATTGAAAGAATATGGCACCACAACAAACCTGCTAATTGAGGGCCGCCCACCAAAACTCACAAACCAGGCGAGGGGGGCATTAATCAGAGAGGCAACAAAGAGACCAAAGATAACCCTGAAGGAGCTGCAAAGCTCCACAGCGGAGATTGGAGTATCTGTCCATAGGACCACTTTAAGCCGTACACTCCACAGAGCTGGGTTTTACGGAAAAGTGGCCAGATAAAAGCCATTGCTTAACCTGTTATGGCTGCAGGGGGCGTATTGGAAAAACTGGAAAATATGTGCCAATTTTCAAACGGCCTCTTAACTTCTTGAGAATACAGGGGGTGCTATTTTCCCATTAGCATAATTTGCTCTACAGATTAAACTGCCTCTTATTCAATTATTGCTCTTACTATATGCATATAAATAATACCATTGGAAAGAAAACAATCTCTAGTTTCTAAAACCGTTTCAATTTTGTCTCTGAGTGATACAGAAGTCATTTGACAGCACTTTCCATGACCAAGAAGAAAAAAGCAAGATGTGTATGCCAGCTTCAACGCTCTGCCTATATATGGTCGTGCCCCCTATGACCCGAAACACACCTCATTGGCCTTCCTCTGGGTGTCAAGAGGACGTCAGAGGAAAAATATCTTGTTTATCTGGGACTGACGTGAAATGAGAGCTAATTCTTTGGCGTGACCGACAACTTCCGGTTGTCTAAATCGTGCGACTTTTAGCTGCGATTGTCTTCTGTTGTGCGGCCATTATGGATGAAAACTATCTCCGTCTCGAAGTTTGTTTGATACATGTGACCAGATCATCGTAATGTATGTTTTTTCAATATAGTTTAATCAGATTATTTGAATTTTTTCGGGAGTTTTGTGGTGTTCCGTTGTCTGAATTTTTTTACGTTTGAGAGATCCGTGCCACTCGACCGGTACCTGTGCTAAATGGAGTGGGAAAGGAACAATTCTGAACGGAACCAACGACTCATCTTGACAAAGGACACTTTGATCAACATTCTGATGAAAGATCAGCCATAGTAAGACCCAATTTACGATGTTATATCATATCTGTTGTGCATGTGAACTGGCCGTGGGCGCCTAGCCGAATCTGCCTGGTATAGCTATGCTAATTTAGCGCTACATTTTGTTTTCGTTATAAAACATTTCATAAATCTGAAATATTGTTTGGATTCACCAGATGTTGGGCTTTCAATATCTGTACGCTGTGTATTTTTCTGAAATGTTTTAAGATGAGTAATTCGTTATATGACGTTGGTCTCTGTAATTGTTCTGGCTGGGTCAGCACTATTTCAGATTGCAGCTGCAATGTAGAACTGTGATTTATACCTGAAAAATGCACATTTTTCAAAAAGAAAACTATGCTATACCATAAATATGTTATCAGACTGTCATCTTATGAAGTTGTTTCTTGGTTAGTGGCTATATATATTTTTATTTAGTCAAATTAGTGATAGCTACTGACGCAGGAAAAAGCTGTTGGGAGTAAAAATATCGTGTCCTTTGCTAACGTGGTTAGCTAATAGATTTACATATTGTGTCTTCCCTGTAAAACATTTTAAAAATCTGAAATGGTGGCTTTATTCACAAGACCTGTATCTTTCATCTGGTGTCTTAGACTTGTGATTTAATGATATTTAGATGCTACAAGTTACTTGTGACGCTATGCTAGCTATGCTACTCAGTGGGGTGGGGGGTGGGGGGTGCTACCGGATCAGGGTTGGTGACTCGTGAGAAGTTAATCAATTTTTGCTCTTACAATATGCATATTATTATTAATATTGGATAGAAAACAATCTCTAGTTTCTAAAACCGTTCTAATTTTTTCTCTGAGTGGTACAGAAGTCATTTGGCAGCACTTTCCCTGACCAAGAAGTAGAATGTCAGAAATCTATGCTCGCTTCAACGTTATGCCTATACATGGTCATTATACGTAAGACCCTACGTACACTCCATACGCCTTGCTCTGGGTGTCAAGAGGGTGTGAGAGAAGAAATTTTGTGATCATCTTGTTCAGAGGTTGAATAAGAGCTATTTCTTTGACGTGACCGACCACTTCCGGAAGTCTGAAGCGCGCGACTTGGGAGTGATATTGCGTTCTGTTTTGCTGCGGTTTTGGACGGGAACAATCTCCGGCTGGGTTTTTATTTGATAAATGAGACCATATCATCGTAATGTATGTTTTTTCAATATAGTTTAATCAGATTATTTGAATCTTTTTCGGGAGTTTTGCCGTGTTCCGTTCTCTGACTTTTTTTACGTTGGACAAATCCGTGCCAGTCGACCAGTGCCAATGCTAAGTGAGAAGGGAAAGTTGCCATTCTGACTCCAAACAACGACTCATCTGGACAAAGGACACCCTGATCAACATTCTGATGAAAGATCAGCCAAAGTAAGACACAATTTATAATGTTATTTCATATATCTGTCGTGCATGTCAACTGGTCGCGGGCGCCCAAGTGTGTCTGGCTATTGTGGCTATGCTAACATAGCGCTACATTTTGTTTTCGCTGTAAAACATTTAATAAATCGGAAATATTGTCTGGAATCACAAGAATCCTGTCTTTCAATTGCTGCACAGTATGTATTTCTCAGATATGTTTTATGATGAGTAATTAGTTATTTGACGTTGGTGTCTGTAAATGTTATGGCTGCTTTCGGTGCAATTTCTGATTGTAGCTGAAATGTAATTTATGATTTATACCATACATATGCACATTAAAAAAAAAAAACATATGCTATACAATAAATATGTTATCAGACTGTCATCTGATGAATTTGTTTCTTGGTTAGTGGCTATATATACCTTTATTTGGTCGAATTTGTGATAGCACCTGATGGAGTAAGAAACTGATGGAGTTAGAAAAGTGGTGTCATTTGCTAATGTGGTTAGCTAATAGATTTACATATTTTGTCTTCCCTGTAAAACATTTTAAAAATCGGACATGTTGGTTTGATTCACAAGAAGTTTATCTTTCATCTGGTGTCTTGGACTTGTTAATGTGTGAAAGTTAAATATTTAAAAAAAATAGCTTTTGAATTTCGCGCCCTGCACTTGAGCTGGATGTTGTCATAAGTGTACCGGTGTCGGGCTGCACCCCAAACAGGTTAATTAAAGAAAAAATTAAGCAAACACGTTTAGTGTTCGCCAAAAGGCATGTGGGAGACTCCCCAAACATATGGAAGAAGGTACTCTGGTCAGATGAGACTAAAATTGAGCTTTTTGGCTATCAAGGAAAACGCTATGTCTGGCACAATCCCAACACCTCTCATCCCCCCGAGAATACCATCCCCACAGTGAAGCATGGTGGTGGCAGGATCATGCTGTGGGGATGTTTTTCATCTGCACTGACTGGGAAACTGGTCAGAATTGAAGGAATGATGGATGGCGCTAAATACAGGGAAATTCTTGAGGGAAACCTGTTTCAGTCTTCCAGAGATTTGAGACTGGGACGGAGGTTCACCTTCCAGCAGGACAATGACCCTAAGCATACTGCTAAAGCAACACTCAAGTGGTTCAAGGGGAAACATTGAAATGTCTTGGAACGGCCTAGTCAAAGCCCAGAACTCAATCCAATTGAGAATCTGTGGTATGACTTAAAGATTGCTGTACACCAGCGGAACCCATCCAACTTGAAGGAGCTGGAGCAGTTTTGCCTTGAAGAATGGGCAAAAATCCCAGTGGCTAGCTGTGCCAAGCTTATAGAGACATACCCCAAGAGACTTGAAGCTGTAATTTCTGCAAAAGGTGACTCCACAAAGTATTGACTTTGGGGGGGTGAATAGATATGCATGCTCAAGATTTCTGTTTTTTGTCTTATTTCTTGTTTGTTTCACAATAAAAATATGTTGCATCTTCAAACTGGTAGGCATGTTGTGTAAATCAAATTAAACAACCTCCCAAAAAACATATTTTAATTCCAGGTTGTAAGGCAACAAAATAGTAAAAATGCCCAGGGGGATGAATACTTTCGCAAACCACTGTATCTCAAGGCCATCAGACTGTTAAACAGCCATCATTAACACAGAGAGGTTGCTGCCTACATACAGACTTCAAGCCATTGTCCACTTTAATAAATGGAATAGTAGTCACTTTAATAATGCCACTTTAATAATGTTTACATTACTCATCTGTCACGCCCTGACCTTAGAGATCCTTTTTATGTCTCTATTTTGGTTTGGTCAGTGTGTGAGTTGGGGTGGGTATTCTATGTTCTATTATTTGTATTTCTATGTTTTGGCCGGGTAGGGTTCTCAATCAGGGACAGCTGTCTGTCGTTGTCTCTGATTGAGAACCATACTTAGGTAGCCCTTTTTCCCACCTGTCTTTGTGGGAAGTTAACTTTGTTTATGGCACATAGCCTTTAGCTTTACGGTTTGTTTTGTAAAGAAAATGTACGCTCACCACGCTGCACCTTGGTCCAGTTCATTCAACAACCGTGACAGAACTTCCCACCACCAACGGACCAAGCAGCGTGGTAAGGAGGAGCAGCGTGTTCAGGATTCATGGACTTGGGAGGAAATCCTGGACGGTAAGGGACCCTGGAGGCAGGCTGGGGAGTATCGCCGTCCATGGGAGGAACTGGAGGCAGCGAAAGCAGAGCAGCAGCGTTACGAGGGAACAAGGCTGGCAAGGAAGCCTGAGAGGCAGCCCCCCCAAACATTCCAGCTCCCCCCCAAAAATGTTTGGGGGGGAGCTGGAATGTTTGGGGGGGCTGCCTCTCAGGCTTCCTTGCCAGCCTTGTTCCCTCGTAACGCTGCTGCTGGAATGTTTGGGATGTGTTCCCTCGCACACGGGGAGTTTGGCTGAGTCAGGTTGGAGACCTGAGCCAACTCCCCGTGCTTACTGTGGCGAGCGTTGTACTGATCAGGCACCGTGTTATGCGGTGGAGCGCACAGTGTCTCCAGTACGCGTTCTTAGCCCGGTGTGCTACATTCCAGCTCCCCGCATCTGCCGGGCTAGTGTGAGCATCCAGGCAGGACGGGTTGTGCCAGTCCTGCTCTCCAGACCTCCAGTGCGTCACCTCGGCCCAGTATATCCTGCGCCGGCTCTGGGCACTGTGTCTCCGGTACGTCTGCACAGCCCTGTGCGTCCTGTGCCAGCGCCCATTTGCAGGGTGAAGATAACCACCCAGCCAGGACGGGTTGTGCAGGCTCCAAGCTCGAGACCTCCAGTGCGCCTCCACGGCCCAGTTTATCCGGTGCCTCTGCCAAGGACAGGGCCTCCTGTATGTCTCTCCAGCCTGGTGAGTCCTGTGCCTGCGCCCAGAGCTAATCCTCCTGTATGTCTCCCCAGCCCCGTGGCAGCTCTACGTACCAGACTGCCCATACGTCTCCTCCCTCCAGTGATGATCCATGGCACGAAGCCTCCAGTGATGATCCATTGCAAGAAGCCTCCAGTGATGATCCATTGCAAGAAGCCTCCAGTGATGATCCATGGCACGAAGCCTCCAGTGATGATCCATGGCAAGAAGCCTTCAGTGATGATCCATGGCAAGAAGCCTCCAGTGATGATCCATGGCACGAAGCCTCCAGTGATGATCCATGGCACGAAGCCTCCAGTGATGATCCATGGCAAGAAGCCTCCAGTGATGATCCATGGCAAGAAGCCTTCAGTGATGATCCATGGCACGAAGCCTCCAGTGATGATCCATGGCAAGAAGCCTCCAGTGATGATCCATGGCACGAAGCCTCCAGTGATGATCCATGGCACGAAGCCTCCAGTGATGATTCATGGCAAGAAGCCTTCAGTGATGATCCATGGCAAGAAGCCTCCAGTGATGATCCATGGCACGAAGCCTCCAGTGATGATCCATGGCAAGAAGCCTCCAGTGATGATCCATGGCAAGAAGCCTTCAGTGATGATCCATGGCAAGAAGCCTCCAGTGAGGAGTCATGGCACGCAGTCCGGAGCCCCCAGCGACGGTCTCCAGTCCGGAGCCCCCAGCGACGGTGCCCAGTCCGGGGCCCGCAAAAAAAATGTCCGCTCACCACGCTGCACCTTGGTCCAGTTCATTCAACAACCATGACATCATCTCATATGTATATACTGTATTTTATACCGTCTATGCCGCTCTGTTAGATTACCTGTTAGATATTGCTGCAGTGTCGGAACTAGAAGTACAAGCATTTCGCTACACTCGCATTAACATCTGCTAACCATGTGTATGTGACCAATAACATCTGCTAACCATGTGTATGTGACCAATACAATTTGATTTGATCTGATCTTGAATCGCATTGCAATCTGCATATGATTCCAAATCTGCCAGCTGAGAAACGCATTTTCTCATTCCGCTAAGGATCTCTGTCTACCAGCAGGAAAAAAAAAATCTTAATTTGATCCTTGTTGGCTTTTGTAGGTATGGGTGTCATGGCAACTAGCTCAACAAATGCTAGCCTCAATGACCTAAATGGAGAGAGATTTTCCAGGTGACAAGTGAAGAGCTGGCAGGAGCCAGTCGTCGCAAGTTAATAATTTAAGAGCTTAAACTGTACATTATGTCACATGTACAGTTGAGGCCATCTTTATATCACTAAATTGAGTCGTGAAATTTTGTTTTTGTACTCTTGAATATGTTACAATGTATGAGATCTACTTTTTTTGCCAGGCCGGTTTAAACCGTTACGGGAAAAGTGGCGGAAATATGTCCAGGTAGGCATGTCCAAGCATTGAAGATGACACGCCAACTTGCACGAGTCCACTCCCTCCGTATCAAACACACTGGTCCCTGCTCCTCTCGTGTCCCTCCTCCACCTGCCTGTGCTGAAACAACAAGTAGAGCGCCTTTCCTGAGTCACACGAGCAAGTCCCCATTGAAGTAAAAAAATATATAAAGTGTATTTCGACTATCCACATATCCCCAAAAATGCATGATATTATTTGAATAGTGAAGTCATTTCAAATGCCCATCCCTAATTAGGGGGTAACTCACCTCATCCACTACCAATGGATGTTGAACTTATGCATACACTATATTTCTCAAGTAAGGATTCAGTAAGTGAGGATACGGTCTTGAGTGATCAAAAGTGAGATTAATCGTGTTAAAGCAGCACACAAGCACAAACAAACAAACACACACACACGGGTTGATGCTATCCTGCAGGGCTGAGTGGTATCTTTAATCAGACTAATAGAGTTAGCCACGTTAGTGATAAATAGCTTTACACAGGGCACTTAGAGCTATCTGCCCTGCAGTGATAATCACCAAGAGTGTGTGTGTGTGTGTGTGTGTGTGTGTGTGTGTGTGTGTGTGTGTGTGTGTGTGTGTGTGTGTGTGTGTGTGTGTGTGTGTGTGTGTGTGTGTGTGTGTGTGTGTGTGTGTGTGTGTGTGTGTGTGTGTGTGTGTGTGTGTGTGTGTGTGTGTGTGTGTGTGTGTGTGTGTTTTGAAAAGAGTCTGGTTTTTATACGGTACTCAAAACCATTCCATGATTTTATCGTAAATTTACAACAGCAACAGGGATATTTTGTACTACAGAGACAATTTCAGTGGGTGTGTGTCAGTGAAAGCATGGTGCCTGTCTGAGGCAGAATCAGCTCTATCCGGAAACCAGTCAATTGATCTCCAAAACCAATCACCTCTTGATTCCCATTAAAACCAGTCATCTCCATTGATCTCAATTAAAACCAGTCAGTCACCTCAATTTATTTTAGTATTGGCCCACTCTAAGGCCATTCACTTCCATTGATCCCTGTGTCTGTCTCCTGTGAACTCATTCACCCATAAGTCTTATCTGTGTCCAGAGCAGTTTCTAACTATCTGGACTGACCTGGGAGGATCAGGAGTTAGGGGTCAGAAAAATAATGCGTCTTGTGGCAAAATTTCACCCCCCTCTGACCTTTCACCTTTTCACCTTGTGGGCCTGCTCAGATGGAGCAAGACCAGGAGTGTGTGTGTGTTTGGTAGGACTGGCTGGCCCAGATGTGGTGTGTGTGTGGCGTACTCGTGATGTGTGTAGCAGGACTGGCCCAGATGTAGTGTGTGTAGTGTGCGTGCGGTATATACAGTGTGTGTGTAGCCGGACAGACCCAAAATGGCAGTGACTTTTAGGAGCGACCTCTGTGTGATGCGTCATGGGGGGTATTTTTACTTTTCACACGTCACACATATATAAATCAGGGATTAATGTGCAAGTATTTTGACAAGAACAGGACAGGTCAGTACATAACAATACAGTACATAACACAGCCTAGCCTAGCAGTGTTCCGACACATAAACTAGCACACTTTCAAACACCAAAACACGTTCGCTTTTTTTGTGCTGTTATGTAGGCCTACATGTGAATGTGTTTAGCATCTTTCCTTACTTTCTAGGCTACAGTAGTTGTGTATGTAGGGTACTGCATGTATTTGATAATTGATAGCATTCTTGCTAGTGGCTGTAAATGTGATTAGCATTAGCCTTTCCTCCCAGCGGTCCAGCTGCTCTGGGGGGGTTTCATGCTAGCATTAGCATAGTGTGTTATTGTTCTAGCATTAGAAAGTTATATTAATAGAGATCCTTTCCTAGAGTCACCTCCAGGGAAATGTGATCCATCTGCTGTTCCATGGGGGGAAACCATATCCCTTGTACCCGATGCCCTCAGTAACCCTGTGCCCATACTACACACACACACCTGGCACGTACCATATACACACACATACTTATACTTGTATTAGAGACCCCCACCTGACTGTTATAGTCTTTGTTCACTCAATGTAAACCCGGCCCCTGCATAATCCTAAAATCAGTTAGACACTTGCTGAATCAACTCAACACACACACACACACACACACACACACACACACACACACACACACACACACACACACACACACACACACACACACACACACACACACACACACACACACACACACACACACACACACACACACACACAGCTTGACAGGTTGTCAGTGGTATTTTTTCATTTTATTTAACTAGGCAAGTCAGTTAAGAACAAATTCTTATTTACAATGACGGTCTAACCTGACCAAACCCGGACAACGCTGGGCCTATTGTGCGCCGCCCTACGGGACTCCCAATCACGGCCGGTTGTGATACAGCCTGGAATCAAACCAGTGTTTGTAGTGATGCCTCTACCACTGAGATGCACTGCCTTAGACCGTTGTGCCACTCAGGAGCAAAATACTCTAGAGTATTTGTGGTCATCCATTGCTCGGCATTAGTCATACAGTGCTTGGCTCATCATTATATTACATATTACTGAGCGATTGATGTAGTCAACCAGGAACTGATGTTTGGTGAGTCGGTCACTGTTTCCCAGCACCAGACTGTACAGAAGAGAGGGCGTTGTTTCAGTCTCACACAGTGAGTCACACACTCAGATCCTCATGCATCTACAGTGTAGATGGAGTATGAAGTGAGTCAAACGTAAGAAGCAGAGAAACTCAATCTTAGAATTTAGAATAAAACAGCAGCTAAAACTGGCTCATCCAAACCAGTCCAGAGCAACCACAGAACTAGAATTAATTCTTATTTCTATGAGAGCAACTCCCAGTTTACAAAGCCAATGTTCACACAGCCAGACCAGTTAACAGACAGACAGGCAGGCAGGCAGGCAGGCAGACAAATGTACCTGCAGGACCGATGGAGCAGACAAGTGATTATGTCCGGCTGTGCTGCTCCGTCTGGTACTCCTTCCCCTTATCTGTCATCCAATAAAGTGCTCCCCTATTCTTTTTTCTTCTTCTTATGCTCTCCTCTTGTCCCCTGTTTGTCTATTCTTTGATACGCTTTTCTCTCTCTTCCCTGTTTCCCCCACTTTTGTGTCCTTACATTTTCTCCAAGTGGTCCAGATAGAAGGAAAGAGAAGGGGATGTGTGTGTGAGAGAGAGTGTGTGGTTTGATCCTTAAGGAAGGGATGGAGTGGGGCTTAGAGTGGAGGATGGACGGATGGAGAGAGGGAGCGATTGCCCTGACAGAGGACTGTAAAGTATAGAGTGAAGGGGTGGGGCCAGGGAGTAGTGGTTGGATCAGACCTACCATGCAGAAATGAGTCAGTGCTAATTAAATGTAGCATGCACCCTCTCTCACACTAGACACACACACACACACACACACACACACACACACACACACACACACACACACACACACACACACACACACACACACACACACACACACACACACACACACACACACACACACACACACACACACACACACACACACACACACACACACACACACTGCTACAACCCCCTGTGCCTAAACACGCTAACGTCCTAACCTCTTTCCCCTGAACAAATGGTCATGAGTGAAAAGTGACAGAGCAGGAAAAAGAGAGGGACAGATCAAGATAGAAAAGGGATAGATGGAGAGAGATCGGTGAGATGGGAACAGAGAGGGTGACCAAGATGGAGAACAACGGGAAAGGAGATGGCTGATAACCCTCACACATGCAGGCACAGACACACACTCCGGTTGGTTGGCGTTGTGTTGAGTGCAGTTTGTCATTGAGGTATATTGAGTGGCTAATGTACGTCATTGGCTCTCCAGAGGGTAGTGAGGTCTGCACAACGCATCACCGGGGGCAAACTACCTGCCCTCCAGGACACCTACACCACCCGATGTCACAGGAAGGCCATAAAGATCATCAAGGACAACAACCACCCGAGCCACTGCCTGTTCACCCCGCTATCATCCAGAAGGCAAGGTCAGTACAGGTGCATCAAAGCAGGGACCGAGAGACTGAAAAACAGCTTCTATCTCAAGGCCATCAGACTGTTAAACAGCCACCACTAACATTTAGTGGCCGCTGCCAACATACTGACTCAACTCCAGCCACTTTAATAATGGGAATTGATGGAAATTATGTAAAAATGTATCACTAGCCACTTTAAACAATGCCACTTAATATAATGTTTACATACCCTACATTACTCATCTCATATGTATATGTATATACTGTACTGTATATCATCTACTGCATCTTGCCATCTTTATGTAATACATGTATCACTAGCCACTTTAAACTATGCCACTTTATGTTTACATACCCTACATTACTCATCTCATATGTATATACTGTACTCGATACCATCTACTGCATCTTGCCTATGCCGTTCTGTACCATCACTCATTCATATATCTTTATGTACATATTCTTTATCCCTTTACACTTGTGTGTATAAGGTAGTAGTTGTGAAATTGATAGGTTAGATTACTTGTTGGTTATTACTGCATTGTCGGAACTAGAAGCACAAGCATTTCGCTACACTCGCATTAACATCTGCTAACCATGTGTATGTGACAAATAAAATTTGATTTGATTTGATTTGATTGTCAGCTATGCCGGCCACTCAGAGAATGACCCAACCATCCTGCAAAGTGTCCTGTGAGTGTACTAAGCCTAAAAAGATCAGTGGACACCCTTGTGTTACTCCAAATATACTCCTTCATTACTCTAAATATACTCTGTAGCCACATTGATGTTACTCCACAAGTGCTTGGCAACCATAGTGATATCTAAATCTCCAAGTGATTTCCAGCAACTCTTAAAGTCACAGTCTGTAAGATTTTCTCAATAAATGTCAGTTATTGTTAGGCTATACCAATTGATTAATGCATTACGAATATAGTCTAGTGTAAATGAATGCCTACGCATACATACACTAATGTGTAAGCTCTGTCACTGTCTGGGCAGACAGACACTCATCTGTATTTTAGAGGGAGGGTTATTATCACTCCTTCACCTCATAGGCCTATGGATCCATGGGAATTGGGAATGACCTATTGCTGTCCTATTGGTGGTATTTATGAGGGTCACATGAAGAGGGAATCAGGCAATGGTGTCTTACAAACGTATTATAAATGTATGAACTCCTCAGCCTACACATTCAGTCTAGCAAACACCACAGCTCGGGTTGATCTCGTAAAACCCAGCCGTGCCACATGCCACCAGGTCCCCAATAAGCCCTGGTCACATTGTGATCATTATACACCTGGGACCGACAGACAGACAGGCAATGGAACATACATGGGCTTTAATAAGGACGTGACACAAGGCAGCCTCAGGGGTAGATAATGTTCTCTGGGACAAGTGAGGTTCAACCACATATATGGAATAGATAGAATGAACATTATCATTAAAAGGCAGACTTGTACTGTATGACAGACAGGATGTCAATATGTCAAAGTAGCCGTTCAATTCAATCACCATGTGGGTGGGTCCATGACATGATAACCTGTGGAATAGAGACCTGTGTCAGTCTGTTCTTTACAGTCTATATCTATGGTTATATATTAGAGTACAAGAGTGGGTCCTTAGAGGTGGGACTGTGGCATTAGCCTGTTTAAATTAAACCAGAGGTATTTCTGTCCTCTGTTCCCATGGGGCCTGAACATGATTTCACAGCATGGGGATAAGAGGTGAGGGGTGAGAGATGGGGGGGTGTGGTATAGAGGGGAGAGAGGGTTGTTAAAGATAGCCAGGCATTTGGTTTGGCTGTATGTTACAACATTGATATCCATGGTGACTATAATGTAGTTTCCATGTTGACAATGCACCTTGTTGTTATGGTAACTATGCCTGTCCAGTGAGCAGAGGTTGAGGTTGCGCAAAGTCAAAATATAGCAGACACGTTTTGTCTGCTTTTTCAGATGCCTTGGGGGGGAGAAGAGGAGAGAGAACATGAGAAAGAGGAGGAGAAACACCCCACAGGAGAAGAAAGGAAAGAGAGGGAAACCACCCCACAGGAGAAGAAAGGAAAGAGAGGGAAACCACCCCACAGGAGAAGAAAGGAAAGAGAGGGAAACCACCCCACAGGAGAAGAAAGGAAAGAGAGGAAAACACCCCACAGGAGAAGAAAGGAAAGAGAGGGAAACCACCCCACAGGAGAAGAAAGGAAAGAGAGGGAAACCACCCCACAGGAGAAGAAAGGAAAGAGAGGGAAACCACCCCACAGGAGAAGAAAGGAAAGAGAGGGAAACCACCCCACAGGAGAAGAAAGGAAAGAGAGGGAAACCACCCCACAGGAGAAGAAAGGAAAGAGAGGGAAACCACCCCACAGGAGAAGAAATGAAAGAGAGGGAAACCACCCCACAGGAGAAGAAAGGAAAGAGAGGGAAACCACCCCACAGGAGAAGAAAGGAAAGAGAGGGAAACCACCCCACAGGAGAAGAAAGGAAAGAGAGGGAAACCACCCCACAGGAGAAGAAAGGAAAGAGAGGGAAACCACCCCACAGGAGAAGAAAGGAAAGAGAGGGAAACCACCCCACAGGAGAGGAAAGGAAAGAGAGGGAAACCACCCCACAGGAGAAGAAAGGAAAGAGAGGAAAACCACCCCACAGGAGAAGAAAGGAAAGAGAGGGAAACCACCCCACAGGAGAAGAAAGGAAAGAGAGGGAACAGAGGATCCAGTTCCGGCTAAGAAGAAGACTGCACTGGTATGTAAAAGTTGGTTTTAAACTTCATTGCGTTTCGTTTG
Source organism: Salvelinus alpinus (assembly GCF_045679555.1). Taxonomy (NCBI): domain Eukaryota; kingdom Metazoa; phylum Chordata; class Actinopteri; order Salmoniformes; family Salmonidae; genus Salvelinus; species Salvelinus alpinus. The sequence goes on from NC_092099.1 coordinate 26,736,793, forward strand.
GTGTACGACTGTACTACTACTTTCTCAATTATTTTATTTGTCTACACAGAAATCCCAGGAGTGTTTTGTGGCTCAGGAGAAGAAAGTTGATGAGGGCGAGAAAAAGACCAAGAAAAAGAGATGGGTAAGACTAAGGATGGAGGGGATTGAAAAGACACCCGCTGTCCTAAAAAGGAACTGCAGTTAAAATGTGCCTTAATTCAACCACATTGGTGTTAGAAGTTGGAATTATATCTTTGTGTGTATTCAGAAGAAGACGATCACAGACGTCCTGGCCACGACGGAACCCAAACCGGTCTCTCTAGGTGACCTGCAGAACCTGGTTCTAAAGCACTTCAAAGATGAGCGCTTTGTCATCGAGCTGGAATAGTTTAAACTGCAGGGTGTCACCTTTAACCTTTCAACTGTCACACCTGACATCTGTCTTCTTTTACCAGCAGGTCTAATGGCTATAGTGCTGAAGCTGTTTGCAAAGCACATCAATGTAACATACTTTATTGTAGAATAGATTCCTATGAATGTTTGTGTATACAGATGAGCTGTTCTGTGAGTGAGTAAAGCCAAGTGTGACTGTCCTCTGTATGTCTGTCTGTCTCTGTCCCCAGGTAGAGGAGCAGCTGAAGCTTGAGGTGACATACATTGGGGTGGGAACACCAGGGAGACTGAAAGCCCTCCTAGGGAAAGGTAAGGGCTTGTCCTTAGTGTGGTTTAATTTACATTATACTTTGTTCGGATCTTCTACACTTCACCCTGAGGTGGGCACTAATTTACTCTCCCTCAGGGATTTAACCCCAGTCTGGCCTTGCCAGCGCTGCGCTTCCTGGTTCTGGATTGGAATTGGAGGGACCAGAAGCTTTGCATGATGGTGGACATCCCTGAGGTGAGACTATAATTCCCTCTGCTGGGCAAAGAACACAGTCACACTTTACACAGCACTGAAAATATTCTCTGGTAGTACATGGGCTTTCTGTCACAGACAATATGGAGTTTCTTAATAATATAGCCCTCTTTTTCACTTCCAGGTCCAAACTGACTTGCTGAAGCTGCTGGATACGGGCATCTTGAAAGGCTGTAGAGAAGGAAAAGTCAAATTGGGACTCTTCTGATACACATACACACACACCTACTGCCATACTCTGCCCTCTGCCATAGACTGACACACAAACACACACCCAACCATTTCGAAGTGGACCTCTTCTGCTCTCACACAAACACACACACCAAAGTTATTGTAGTAAACAAAAACTGAAGCAAAAATTGGGGAAACAATTGCAAAACAAACTGCAAAACAAACTAAAAGAAAATGTTAAAAAAATAACAGTTATTTATGTTTAGTTTAAGTTTTTTATTCTGAAGTTTGAGCAAAAATCTAATGTTTTTTTTGTTGACGTTTAGTTTTGATTTACATTTGGTTGAGATGTCAACTAAAGTGATTTCAACGTGAAATCAATAACAAATGTCACCATGTCATTGGATTTCAGTAAATGTTGGTGAAAAAATATGAAATGCCCTTACGCTAATTCCATTTTGCAAATCCAATCAGTTTTCACCTTAATTCAACGTCATTAGATTGATTTTTGGGGTTGAAATGACGTGGAAACAATGCTGATTCAACCAGTTTTTGCCTACTAGGTAGCATGTGCATCACTATCACCAGCTACTGTATCACTAGCTAACAGGGAAGAAATCCCAGGGCGAGTGAGGAGCGTGACTGGGCCAAGCTAGAACGTCTTGTGAAGTTGCTGGAGCCATTCGCAATCCCCATGACCAACTTCAAACTGTCTGATGTGGTGCCGTGTCTTCTCAACCTTGAGGCACACTTGCAGTCAACTACTCTTGCAAAACAGTTGGCACAGGTCCTCCTGAAGTCACTGTTTGAGCTCTTTGCATGCATACTGAATCCTCTTGCAGCCAACTTCGATCCAACCCCTGCAGCAGCTTGCCATATGGACCCAAATGCGTCTCTGGCACTACGCTCAACAGAGATGGAGCCACTGATGAGGGAAGCGGAGTCATTTGTACTTCAACAAATCGGAGAGTACAGCTGTGGAGCAGCAGGACCCCAGGAAAAGGAAAAGGGGGATACCTAGTCAGTCAATTAAATGCATTCAACTGAAATGTGTCTTCACATTTAACCCAACCCCTCTGAATCAGAGGGGAGCTGGGGGCTGCCTTAATTGACATCCACGTCATCGAAGATGCCAGCACGATGAATCCAGTGAATATCTCGACCACAGTTCTTCAGAAATATAGCCTCGCATCAAAGATTGTGTCTGAGGTCACTGTCCAGCTGGAGGGTCAACCTGGCAGGGCATTAAGTGCCCGGTGTGAGCTGCGGAAATACCTGAAGGAGGTAAGGGGGGGGGGCATGTTTACAGAGTCACCTCTCCAGTTCTGGCAGACAAGGATGGCTCTTTATCCAAAGCTGTGCCCTGTGGAGCTGGATCTGGTTTCTTCCCTTGCACCCCAAGTGTTCGTGGAGAAAATATTCTCTGTCTGTGGACAACTGTCATCCGGCTTGAGAACCCCAACATCCACCTCTCTGGAACACAGAGTCTTATTGAAGATAAACCAGAAGATCTTGTTTGGTTGAACAGAAACAATCACACACATACAAGCTGGCTGGCTGTGAACTGATAGATCTGTGAATAAGTGTTGTATTGCTTATGTTTCTTCTGTTGTTGCATCTATTATTAACCTTATTTGAAGGGGTTAGTCAGTGATACTTGTTTAATATTACATAAACATAATATGTCAAATTTGCCATGACTTAATTTGTAGTTTTTTTCCTCTCTTTCTGTCAGATAAAGGGAAAGGTACTTGATTCTTCTTACATCTAAAAGAAAGGACTGGATTGGTTTAAACATGAGTATTTCTCCCGAGTGGCGCAGCGGTCTAAGGTACTGCATCTCAATGCAAGATGTGTCACTACAGTCCCTGGTTCTAATCAAGGCTGTATCACATCCGGCCGTGATTGGGAGTCCCATAGGGTGGCGCACAATTGGCCTAGTGTTGTCTGGGTTTGGCCGGGGTAGACCGTCATTGTAAATAAGAATTTGTTTGTAACTGACTTGCCTAGATAAATTAAGGTTACACATCCTTCCACCATATTTCTTGCACCAGTCTAGGTGCTTATCCTTCAAATCCAAGTCACGTTAGGATTGTTTTATAATTAAACCTAAATCCTGGCTACAGAGTTGTATGGAGTCCTGTAGTGTCTATCCAGTTCTATGGTCCTGGCCCAGAACTGTATGTATTACTGCCCCCTAGTGGCTTGAAGTGACATCCCAAAACCCCAAAAAACTATAGGCACATAATGGCTCCTAGCCTCCCACGCATTCTGTCCCCAACACTAGAACTGAAACTAAATAATATAAAAACAAAATAGAAATGTTTTTATCAAACTGAAACTAAAAACGAGCAAATCAAGTCTGAACTAACTGTAACTAAACTGAATTTCCAATAAAAATCTAAAAATGAATAGAAATAAAAACAAATATTAAATCACAAACCTATAATAACCTTGACACACACACACACACACACACACACACACACACACACACACACACACACACACACACACACACACACACACACACACACACACACACACACACACACACACACACACACACACACACACACACACACACACACACACACACACACACACACACACACACACACACACACACACAACAAACTTAAGTGGCGCTTCTCAATCCAATCTCCAGAGACTGCTGGACACTTCAACCCTCTTCCCTATCCTGTTCTTACCTTCTCGGTGTGACACTTTTGATGTTATTTTTATATTTTAAGTGACCATGTAACATGTCTGATATTGTTTATACAGTGTTGTAGTTCAACACCTCCACCCCTCCTGTGGGATGGTCTGAATATAGACATTCTAAATGGAACCAGATTCTATCTGTTTGGTCACCCACACCACCGGGAAGCCCATCCCACTGAGTCTGAGTTGTTTCACCCAGTAGGAAGTCGGATTTATCATAACATCCTGTGTGTGAAGTTGTTCTACAACGAGGCAGGCACAGACACAGTCAACTGGTCAGAAGGGGAACTAATTGTAAGTTACCATCTAAAATAAACCTTAAGTATTTTAGCTTGATGATCTGTTAGACTGTAAAACATCTGTATGTAGGACTGAAGCGCAAAGGAAGAACTGAGAGAAGAACAGTAGAAAAAGAATGAGAAAGAAGAGACGGAAAGAGGAAGAAGAGCTGATGATTCTGGTTAAGGATTTCTCCCAGTAGCCTGCTGGGAAAAATCTCTTGGTAGGGAGGGGAGCGAGAACAAGGGAGAGGAACAAAGAAATAAGACTGTGTTAAAGAAGACCGGAAGAGAAGAGAGACAAGACTCACATTTCTTGCTTGTTCCCTGGTTGTCTGACCCATCCGTGCTCCTCTCCCTGCCACAGCTGGAGCTCTCTGTCATGGGAAAGTCGAAGGCCAATGCTGGGCTCCTGGCCCGGAGGCCTGACAACTCGGCTTTCAAACATCAGAGAGTGCCTGTCTGGTCCCCAATGCTCACTGCTCACACCGTCCTGCCTTTCTTTTACTGTATGGCCACTGTGTGAAACTGGGAGTGTGCCTACTTGTCACCTTGCAGAACACACATGAACTGAATGTGAGTAATCAATCCCTTCAAATGAATCAAATCTTTTTGCCTTTTTTTCTCTACTTCCACCGATGACACACACACACACACACACCCACACACCCACACACACACACACACACACACACACACACACACACACACACACACACACACACACACACACACACATAATCACTTGAAATGGAGCAGGTAACACCCTCCACAATGCATATCTTATCTAACCATGAACACAGAGATGGAGAGGTAGAGAGAGACAATAAGAAGAGTTTAAGGGTATCCTGAGAATGAGTACCGTATAACAGGAGGAGTGGCGGTGGAGAACAAACATGTATCTAAAGTTCTTATGGGTTTTAATGTTTGCTATCTATTTCTGTCACTCCCTCTCTCACCATCTCTTCTTCTCTCTCTCCACAGGTGGACTACACACACGCAGGGTCATGTGATACGTGTTTTGAGACCACAAGCTGTTGAGCCAAATCTAAGTCCTTTGAGAAGCACAGTGATTATGTTTCCTATTTCCTGTCCCAGAGAAATGTGTTCTTCTTCTATGGGCTGATCAACATCCACCGGAACATACATGTACTCCAGGGACGATGGACAGATGGTCGGGAGAAAATAAAAACCTGAAGGTAGCTACTGTTTCTATCTACTTCTATCTATCATCCCTGTCTGTCTGCCTCTATCCAACTTTATGCTGGTTCATTCTGAGCTTTTACAACTTCTTCCCTGTCAAACTCTTCCTGTCTGTCTGCTCTACATAACCCCAGCACCTACTGTGAGCCCTTCATAAAGGAAAAGAATGGACTCCCTATCGCCCCCTGCTGGGCCATGGCCAACAGCATGTTCAACGGTATTACACCATTACCCACACTATGTTCTGAGTCTCTGCTAATGATGTGACAGCATTATAGGATTTTGGGGGAAAACACATTTTAATATCCAGTGATATGATCAAATCAATCTGACACGAGACCTGGTTTTGATTAATTTATTGACTGACTGATTTCTTGATGTGTTTTGTTTGTTTGTCCCAGACTCCTTCACTCTGACGTACCACTCAGGAGAGGAGGGTGCAGTGGTCCATGTTCATCGGTTCAGGAAGGGCATCACCTGGTACACCATCAAGTTCCGCAACCCACTGGATGAGAACAAGACACTAACGTTAGCACATGTGATTGAAGGTGTGTCTCACAATACACCCACACAGTGTGTTCATGGCCATCTCTATTATTAGTAGTCATGGTGTAATACCACATTCTTATTTAATATTAATAGACATATGTATCGCTGCTCCCTCTTACTTAACTTTCCAAATGTTGTCTATGTGTTGTCAGGCACGGTCCGGCCTCTGTACTGGTAGAAGCCAGTGTATGACCTGGACCCCTGGGACCACAACAACGGCTTCATCAACGAGGACTTGATAGTGTGGATGAGGGAGGCTGCCTTCCCCAATTTCAAGAAGCTCTACGGGGTCCCGCGCTAGAGAACCCTTCACTGAAGGGCTGCCGACTGGGAACTAATGCATCCATATCTCCTACAGTAGCCATTATTATTCATCTGCTTATTAATGCTTTATTCTACCAGATTGATCATTTTGAGATTTGAATCAATTGAATTAAAACGGTTTACAATTGGCAGATTACTATTTCCGACCCTGAGACGGATTGGGGTTAGCTAGTTTCTCATTGGGTGGAAGTGAAATAGTAGGTTGTGGCTTGAAATGTTGGATTTCTTTATTTGGTCAGTTATAAAAACAATGTGGGCCACAGCACATGAAGCCCCCCGTTAGAATTTGCAGTGGATTCCTTCTAGGGCGGAAAGGAAGTGGTACTGTCCACAGTCAGCTGGTTCGGGAGTCAGAACAACTTCCTGCCCGTAGCCTACCTGATCACTGGCTGTCTCATCCTGCTCCTCGCTGTCATCCTCACTGCCATTTGGTGGAATTTTGGTAAGAACAGACGGAACATGGAGGAGTGATGTAAAAGGACCAATGTGAAAAGGGGTGAGGAAGAAAATAAATATTGAGTGAATCATGAGAAAGAGAAGTCTAATATTTCATTCTAAATACTGTGAATGTGACGAATTGATTTACTGAAATGGTCAATGATCCAAATGCACGTAGTTCACATTTGAGATGTGGTTAGCATTTGATCATCATGAATGCTTGTGCTTGGTTTAATTTCCCTACATCGCCATGTGGTGGCAGTAGTGGTGTTAAAATGAAATGAGGTGGGATACATTTGGAAATTGTTTTCAGATATTACAGTGCATTCGGGAAATATTCAGACATTTTATTACTTTACAGTCTTATTCTAAAATTGATTAAATATTTTCCCCCCTCATCTACACACAATAACCCATAATGACAAAGCGAAAACCGTTTTAAAATTTTTGCCAATTTATTACAAATAAAAAACATAACTTATTTACATGAGTATTTAGACCCTATGCTATGAGACTCGAAATTGAGTTCAGGTAAATCCTGTTCCATTGATCATCCTTGAGATGTTTCTACAGCTTGATTGGAGTCCACCTGTGGTAAATTCAATAGTTTGGACATGATTTGGAAAGGCACACACCGGTCTTTATAAGGTCCCACAGTCGACAGTGCATGTCAGAGCAAAAACCAAGTCGAGGTCGAAGAAATTGTCCGTAGAGCTTAGAGGCAGGATTGTGTCGAGGCACAGATCTGGGAAAGGGTACCAAAACATTTCTGCAGCATTGAAGATCCCCAAGAACAAACACAGTGGCCTCCGTCATTCTTAAATGGAAGAAGTTTTAAACCAAGACTCTTCCTAGAGCTGGCCGCCCAGACAAACTGAGCAATCGTGGGAAAAAGGGCCTTGGTCAGGGAGTTGACCAAGAACCCAATGATCACTCTGATAGAGCTCCAGAGTTTATTTAACTAGGCAAGTCAGTTAAGAACAAATTCTTACTTACAATGACGGCCTACTCCAGCCAAATCCGGACAATGCTGGGCCGCTCTGGAGTTCCTCTGTAGACATTGCAGAACCTTCCAGAAGGACAACAATCATACCCAAGAACTCAAGGTTGTAATCCCTGCCAAAGGTGCTTCAACAAAGTACTAAAGAGTCTGAATACTTATGTAAATGTAATATTTCTGTTTTTGCACAAATAAAAAAAATACTGTTTTTGCTTTAGAATAAGGCTGTAATGTAACAAATTTTGGAAAAATTCAAGGGGTCTGAATACTTTCTGAATGCACTGTATAATTTACACCAGTGCTTGAATATCTATTAAGAAATTATCTTCAAGAAATTGATATGAAGTAATGTGAAATATGAAGGAATCATTTAAGATGACATTTTTTACTGTCGACCGTATGAATGTTGTGAATTAACATTTTGGTAAAAAACACTACTTATTTTTAAAGTCTTTATTTCTCTTTGTTCAGTCTGTGAACTCACAGAAACACACACACTGACCTAGGGCCATCCTTCCCTACTGATGTCCTAACCCTTAACAACACACAAGTTAAACTGGTCCAGGATCAGATTTGGTGTTCAGGACAGGGAGTGAGCTGACAAATTATCTCCTCACATCCATTACTACAGACATGTCTAATCAAACACAGATACAGTACACTCATAGGGACAGACATACAGACATAGCTAGCTTCACACAGATGCTCTCTTTAGGACAGCCATACAAAGATAGACACACCGATACAAAGGTTCAACAGACACAGCTACTCGCACAAAGACACTAAGGAAAGTCATCACGTACACACACACAAAACACAGCAATCACAGTAGAGACAATCAATGTCCAAGAAATACACACAGGAGAGTAATTCAGACACAGATGCACATTCACACGCATACTGTATATTGGAATTTGAAGTATTTCTGTACATATTGACTTCAGTATGCTGACCGGTCACTAGTGATAATGTTCCCTCTCCGGACCATCTTTGACATGATCCATGACCTACACACAGCTCTTTAAGGCTGACGCGGTAACCTAGACCAGGGTTTCCCCAAACTTGGTCCCAAACTCACCATCAAGCTTTGATTATTTGAACCCGCTGTGTGGTGCTAGGGGACAAAAACAAAACTTGCACCCAGGGTGGGCCCCGGGACAGAGTTTGGCTGGAGTGGACTCTAGCTTCCTCTAACTAGCACACACAGACGTCCTACACCCTCTGTATTCTGTGTGAACTTACAGACAGCCATGCATGCAAATATGGCCACTATGATGAAAAATAATAAAACATTTAGTCTCACTGACATACTGTAGAGACATCAGCCCTTCAGTTGGGCAGCTCACCATGACAGCGGATTCTGCCTCAAGTCGCTGGTCCTAATCTGGCAGTGTGTGAATCCAATCAGGCGAACACAAATGGCACCTAAACGTTGTGTATGGGTTCTTTTTTTGACTTGTCACCAACCAGTGTCACGTGAGGCAAGGTGTCCATGACAACAGTGTAACCATGAAAACAGTGCAACCACATAATGGTTGGGAACATTCAAGTGAGAGTATGTCCTTTTCAGCAGGAATTATGAAAGAAAAATAAATAAAATAAAATCATTTTGAGTAACTTGAGCACAGGTTTTTGTTGTAGATTTCACTCTAGATTTATGTACAACGGTGATTGGTTAAATTCAAAAGTTAAGACATCTGATTTTGAGAACTAACAGATCTAAAAGCTTCCAATCAAAGCGTACCATAGTAAAAATGACATAGGTGACCTTTGGCCTTTATGCAAACACTATTAGAACACATTAGTGGTAGAAACATTGCCTTTCTATCGAAGGCAACCATTTCAGAGACCTTATCTTCGGAGAATTAGCTAACTTTTAAATTGACACACGAAAGGAATATAAACTCACAGTTTGACTAAACATAAAATGAAGACACACTGACAGAGTGGACTAAGCCTGGCTGAAACAGTAGTGAGCTCTCCATCTCTCCTCTTTCATGTAGACATTCATCTTTGTTATTTCAGTGATAAGACTGGTATGGCACTATGCTAGCACTCTCTGGCCACGCATGTATATGTAAACACACACATACTGTACATACAGACTCCTGTGTAGACACACTCACATGCCAAGTGAACTAACTTGAAGGCAGTGTGTTTTTTACAGACTCAGACCCAGGGTTACATCCCCCTCTCTTTGTCCATGGGGGATGTAGTTTATGGTTACGGCCCTGTCAATCACAGTCCTCACTCCGCCCCTTCAGCTCTGCCCCGCTGGCTTCTGAGAGCTGCTCTGAGGCACCTGATAGGCTAGATCTTCAGTGGGCGTGGCCTGTCCTGTACTCTTGGGCGTGTCGTACATTGACCTACCCGATTGCCCACTGTCTGTCCGTGCGAGTAGGGAGCCGGGGCTACGGCCCATGAAGCTGGAGACTGTGGGTGGCTGGCTCAGCAAGGAGCTCCCTGATAGGTGGCTTGCAATGTCAATCACGATGGGCGTGGCGTACTCAGCACCGGAGGCGGGCAGGGGTTCAGCATAGGCATGGTAGATGTCTGTTGCCATAGGAGCGCCGTAGAGGTCAGGGTCAGTGTAGCAGTGGTCAGAACCTTCCTCTGGCTTGAAGGTTGACCTCTGACCTAGTGATGTCACCACACCGCTCACCAGGGGCTGGGCATATTCTAATGGAGGAGATGAAGAGGGTGTGTTACAAATACAAACACTCAGTTTGGTGTGTGTGTGTGTGTGTGTGTGTGTATACCTGCGGGTTTGGCCTGTAGTCTGGGGGCGTTCCCTCTTCCTCTGAGCCGGCCCACTGCACTGCTTCTGTAGCGGACTGACTCCTCCCCCTCCGCCATCTTGGACGGCAGGAACTGCTTCATACTCTTCCACCAGTCTGGACAGAGACACACACACATTAAACACACACACACACACACACACACACACACTGAGAGTGTTGTGTTTACCTGTACGGTCCCAGTGAGGTAAATCATAAGCCCCTTCTGAACTCTTCTTCCTGACGAGAGAACAGAGGAGAAAATCAAAGAGTGTGATACTCTGCCCTGATGCTAGGACAGCAGAGTCCCTGCCCATCTTCTGAAAACATTAAAACGTCTTCAAAGACTATCTTAAATAAGACAACTGTCACCCCCCCAAAAAAAATTGTGCACTTTCCTACACGCACTGACTTTGCTGATAAGTCCTTACTCTGACAAAATGTACTTGTTACAGCTGTGATATGTAGTTGTCTCACCTAGCTATCTTAAGATGAATGCACTAACTGTACGTCGCTCTAGATAAGAGTGTCTGCTAAATGACTGAAATGTACTTTGTTCGGAGCTACTGAGTGCATGGGTATTCAGTTGTTACTAGTTAATCATCACCTGTTTCTCCAGTGCCAGGCACAGACCATGGTCAAGATGAGGGCGGTCAGAACCATGACCAACACTGGCACCAACACTGCTGCCAATGCCACATCTATGACCACAACACAACCAGTGTGAACCAATCACGATCATCAACACAACTAGATACTGTAACTATTTTCCCTCTATCTGTTCCCTTCCTCCCTCACCGTTGCTGGTGCGTGGGGGCATGGTGGTGTTTCTGATTTCAGGGGTGTGGGTGGTCAAGCCGTACAGTGAGGGAGTGTCTGCGGCCAGTGGGGGAGTAGGAGGACGAGGGGGGTGGTTTATCCGTGGCCTAGCTGTCCAATGGGAGAATTGGCAGAACAGTTATAATCCCTCTATGCCAAAAGAAAACCTTTGACTGCCCACAAGAAAATCTCATTTACTAAAGGGCTAAAGAAATCAAAACACCTGACTTGCATCTGATTGGCTGGTTTGGTTACCTTGATGGAACTGGCATCCGAGCAGCTCAAACTTAAGGGCAATTCGCTGGTGCCACTGGGTGGGGCTCATCCTCACATATCGTGCCTCGATTGGTGGGATGAAGTTATTGCGCACTTCCTGGAGATAGTTGGTGTTTCCCTGGAAACTCTGTCAGGAAAGAGAAACAGTCTTCAGTACACACGGACATTGAAGCTACAGTATGTTTCCAAATGATATCTCATGTTAACTTGCCTTTGCCTACTGTATTGTTAATATTATATATGGTCTGTAACAAATGTCTGATTGCTACCTTCTTGGGGCAGGTTTCCCTTGTAAAATAGATTTTTAACCTTAGTGAGATCATCTCCTGTATAAATATAGGATAAAAAGCCCTGATTACAGATCCTGACTAACACAGCCATTCAATCAATCTCCATCCATCTTTAATGAGATGCTGTCCTGAGTGACCACAGGACTTAATAATCACAGTCAGCTCCCATGTTTCCTGCTATAAACAACCGCAATCAATCACTGTTGCCATAGAAACAAACAACACAAACCCCCCTGCTCTTGTCTAAAGTGGCTTCCTCTCTCCTTAAAGGGAAAATTCACTCGAAACTATCTTTTGGTATTTCTTTCATTAGTCCACTGTTGATACATTCCCAAAATGTCTTGCATGTCAGCAGTCAAGTTTTCAAGATATTGGACTTTCAAGAAGCAAAGTGTCACCTGCCACATCCGCATGAGGATGCAAAATGCCAAAAATAACATTTTTGAGTGGAGTTTCCCTTGAATGTTATTGATGAGAGCAGTGTTTAGTTCACCTTGTCCTGGGTAGCATCTGCCTCCCGATAGGTGCTCCAGTACTGTCCGTCATTGCTATAGAGGACCCGATAGGCTGACACGTAGAACTGATACTCCAGGAGGGCGGAGCCTGTAGTGGTGATGCCTGTAATCCTCTTCTCCTTCTTCAGGTCCACCTGTAGCCACTGCTGCTGGTCGCTATGAGCCGACACCCAGGGAAGCCCCACCCTTTTAAGGCGGGCCCCAGATGGGCCCCACTCGCTGGGCTGGCCAATCACATCACTCCATTCCCACACAGAGGAAGCAGAAAGCTGGGAGTCCCTAACAACGCCCGACTCTAGACCCAGTGTCCCATAGCAACCTGAAAGAGAGCAACAGAGAGCGAGAGAGCAACAGAGAGCGAGAGAGAGAGAGCAACAGAGAGCGAGAGAGCAACAGAGAGCGAGAGAGCAACAGAGAGCGAGAGAGAGAGAGCAACAGAGAGCGAGAGAGAGAGAGCAACAGAGAGAGAGAGAGAGAGAGAGAGAGAGAGAGAGAGAGAGAGAGAGAGAGAGAGAGAGAGAGAGAGAGAGAGAGAGAGCGAGAGAGGGCGCAAGAGAGAGCGCGAGAGAGAGCGAGAAACTGAGTGTATTTTAAGTGGGAGGACACATGGCTGTCTTGGCGATTGTGGTAGTGATTGTGGTGGCAGGTATAGTTGAAACGGTTACAGAAGCATGTGTGGCTGTGGTATCATGGTCTGTTTTTGTATTGTAGCTTAACTCACCACTCGTCTTGAAAGTGAAGAGGCTGTTGGACAAGGGACCACTGGAGAAAGATAGACATAATGATGGCGAGAGATGGAAAGGGAAGAGAACGCAGATGTATTCTCCCAGACAGACTGAGTACTTACACAGTGGAGGAGACGTTGTTAGCCAGCGAGCCATCATAGTGAGGGATGCCCTTACTGCTGACCACACTGATCTGACCGCCCACAGAGTTAGACACTACACCTGCATGGATGGCTGCTAGACACACTGGAGATGACTAGAGGAGGGAGGGAGAATGAGATATTCATTATGATCTATCCAAGTGTTTAGAAATGTGAATTTTTATGTATGAACATCTTCATCAAATTACTTCTATGTCAATTGAATCCTCACTGCTGTAAGAAAAGGGTTCAAACACTGGAGGGAGAGAGAGGGATGATGAGAGGGGGAGATAAGAGCGTGACAACAAGAGAGGAGAGAGAGATGGAGAGAGAGCAGTCAGTCGGTGGTTAGGATTGTTCCACTGTCAACTGAAAAGCCATATATCCCAGTGAGTGACAGTAATGGCTTGTAAGGTTTTACAGTGAGATAGATCACAAAGAACAGCTCTCAGTTCCCAGACCTCAGCTCCACAGATAACAGGAGACGAGTCGGCATAATGATGTCACTTCCTGGCAGGAGGAACCCTGAGTGGCATGACTTTATTTTTTTTTAACTGGCCTGTTTTAATAGCTATCTATCTATGAAGTGAAGGTGGTAAATTACCTTTTAATGGCATCAGACAAAGGCTCTGCATCTGTCCTCATGCTCCTAGACCTTAGCGCTGCTTCTGACACCAAATTCTTTTGGAGAGATTGGAAACCCTAATTGGTCTACACTAGAGGTCGACCGATTATGATTTTTCAACGCCGATACCGATTATTGGAGGACCAAAAAAAGCCGATACCGATTCAAAATCGGTCGATTTTTAGATATTTGTAATAATGACAATACTGAATGAACAATGAACACTTTTATTGTTAATATAATACAGAAATAAAAATCTATTTAGTCTCAAATAAATAATGAAACATGTTCAATTTGGTTTAAATAATGCAAAACCACAGTGTGGGAGAAGAAAGTAAACTTGCAATATGTGCCATGTAAAAAAGCTAACGTTTAAGTTCCTTGCTAAGAACATGAGAACATATGAAAGCTGGTGGTTCAATATTCCCAGTCCTTCAATATTCCCGGTTAAGAAGTTTTATGTTGTAGTTATTAAAGGAATTATGATGCGACGACTATTTCTCTCTAAACCATTTGTATTTCATATACCTTTGACTATTGGATGTTCTTATAGGCACTTTAGTATTGCCAGCCTAATCTCGGGAGTTGATAGGCTTGAAGTCATAAACAGCGATGTGCTTCAAACATTACTAAGAGCTGCTGGCAAACACAGTAATGTGCTGTTTGAATGAATGCTTACGAGCCTGCTGCTGCCTACCACCGCTCAGTCAGACTGCTCGATCAAGTATTAAATCATAGACTTAATTATAATAAACACAGAAATAAAAGCCTTTGGTCATTAACATGGTCAAATCCGGAAACGATCATTTCGAAAACAAAATGTTTATCAGTGAAATACGTAACCATTTCGTATTTTATCGAACGGGTGGCAACCCTAAGTCTAAATATTTCTGTTACATTGCATATCCTTCAATGTTATGTCATAATTATGTAAAATTCTGGCAAATTAGTTCACAGTTCGCAACGAGCCAGGCAGCTCAACCTGTTGCATATACCCGGACTCTGCTTGCACTGAACGCAAGAGAAGTGACACAATTTCCCTAGTTAATATTGCCTGCTACCCGTTTGGCGAAGTTGAAGTAGACTGTGATTCGATGATAAATTAACAGGCACCGCATTGATTATATGCAACGCAGGACATGCTAGTTAACCTAGTAATATCATCAACCATGTGTAGTTAACTAGTGATTATGTGAAGATTGATTGTTTTTTATAAGATAAGTTTAATGCTAGCTAGCAACTTACCTTGGCTCATTGCAGCCTCAAGGTCATTTTGATGCTGCACTCGCGTAACAGGTGGTCAGCCTGCCATGCAGTTTCCTTGTAGATTGCAATGTAATCATCCATAATCGGCGTCCAAAAAGGCAGATTACCGATGGTTATGTAAACTTCAAAAATCGGCCCTAATTAAATCGACCATGCCGATTAAATCGGTCAACCTCTAGTATACACGGACAAGTTATTGCCTAGTTTAGATCTTATCTGTCGCAAAGATATCAGTTTGTCTCTGAATGGTTTGTCCTCTGACAAATGTTCTTCAAGGTTCCGTTTTAGGACCACTATTGTTTTCACTATATATTCTACCTCTTGGTGATGTAATTTGGAAACACAATGTCAACTTTCACTGCTATGCGGACGACACACAGCTGTACATTTCGATGAAACATGGTGAAGCTCCAAAATTGTCTACACTGGAAGCCTGTGTTTCAGACATAAGGAAGAGGATGGTGGCAATTTTTTAAACTTAAAAAAAACAAAGATGAAAAAAACAAAGATGCTAGATGTCCCAAGAAACAAAGAGATCTGCTGTTGGATCTGACAATCTTGATGGTTGTATAGTCGTCTCAAATAAAACTGTGTTGGACCTCTGCATTACTCTGGACCCTGACATATCAAGACTATTTCAAGGACAGCTTTTTTCCATTTTTGTAATGCAAAATTCCTAAACTTTTTGACGAAAAATTATGCAGCTTTCAAGGTTTTACTGCTAACCTACAAAGCATTACATGGGCTTGCTCCTACCTATGTCTCCGATTTGGTCCTGCCGTACATACCTACACAAGACGCAGGCCTCCTTATTGTCCCTAGAATTTTTAAGCAAACAGCTGGAGGCAGGGATTTCTCCTATAGAGCTAAGTTTTTATGGAATGGTCTGTTGATCTATGTGAGAGACGCAGACTCGGTCTCGACCTTTAAGTCTTTACTGAAGACTCATCTCTTCAGTAGGTCCTATGATTGAGTATAGTCTGGCCCAGGGGTGCGAAGCTGAGCGGCAAGGCACTGGGGAGAAGAACCGCCCTTGCTGTCTCCCCTCTCTCCACTGGGATTCTCTGCCTCTGATCCTATTACGGGGGCTGAGTCACTGGCTTACTAGTGCTCTTCCACGCCGTCCATAGGAAGGGTGCGTCACTTGAGTGGGTTGAGTCGCTTACGTGATCTTCCTGTCCGGTTTTGCGCCCCCTTGGGTTTGTTTGGTGGAGATCTTTGTGGGCTATACTCAGCTTTGCCTCAGGGTAGTAAGTTGGTGGTCTGTTGATATCCTTCTAGTGGTGTGAAAGCTGTGCTTTGGCAAAGTGGGTGGGGTTATTTCCTGCCTGGTTGGCACTGTCCAGGGGAATCGTCGGACGGGGTCACAGTCACCGCCTACCCACCCGTCTTAATCTCCAGTATCTATGCTACAATAGTTAATATGCCGGGGGGCTAGAGTCAGTCTGTTATATCTGGTGTAATTCTCCCGTCTTATCTGGTGTCCTGAATTTAAGTATGCTTCCTCTACTTCTCTCCCTCCCCTCCCGGAGGACCTGAGCCCTAGGACCATGCCTCAGGACTACCTGGCCTGATGACTCCTGGATGTCCCCAGTCCACCTGGTCGAGCTGCTGCTCCAGTTTCAACTGTTCTGCCTGTGGCTATGGAACCCTGACCTGTTCACCGGATGTGCTACCTTGTCCCGGACCTGCTGTTTTCCACTCTCTCTCTACCGCACCTGCTGTCTCTAACTCTGAATGCTCAGCTATGATTTACTTCTGAGTTACTGACCTGTTGAACTCTCCACAACCACTGCTGGTCATCTATGAACATTTGAACATCTTGAAGAACAATCTGGCCTTACTTACTTTACTCTTATAATCTCCACCCGGCACATTCAGAAGAGGACTGGTCACCCCTCAGAGTCTGGTTCCTCTCTAGGTTTCCTCTCTTGCTTCTATATATCTGCTTCTATATCTGCACTGCTTGGGGTTTGAGGCTGGGTTTCTGTACAGCACTTTGTGACATCAGCTGATGTAAAAAGGGCTTCATAAAAATGTTTTATTTGACTTTGATATACATCCTTCCTTAATTCCTTCCCTCCTTCCGTGAGTTAATATATTAAGATCACTGAAAAGGTTGGATTGTTTAAACATTTCCCTCTCTCTTCTTCAAGCATTCCCTTAGCTTTCAAGTAACTAACTCAGTCATTTGCTGATGTCATAAAATTGATCTATTCATTCATATATTGTCAAAACACATACACACGCTTCTGAACACACATTTAGTGAGACCACAGTTCCCAGCAGTGGGCAGCTGCGTGAGTGAAGTGGGATGGTTTTCCTGGTAAGGCCCCACATGGGGTTTCACAGCTGACAGGACAGTGGGTAACACCAAAGGCACCGTGTTGTGACACACACACACACTTTGCAATCATAGACACGTTCTACACATTCACACACACGCACAGACTTTAACCACATAGTCAAGGTACCCACAGGCACTGAACACCCTCACAGCTCTACAACATCCCAGTAACACACCACATCCGAAACAGCCCCCCACCAAACCACTAACACAAACACACTGCACTGCTCCAAACCACCACCTCAGAGCACTGACCGCTTTCACAGACACACTCACATAATGCACTCACACAAACTCTCTCAATCGTTACAACACCTCACAGACCAATCCAAAAGGTATGGGAGAAGGTACGGGAGAACCGGTAGAGCAAGAGAGAGAAACAAATTCCTACTGAAAAAGTTGACAGAGTGTGAGAGTAAAGTAGAGGTTCAGAGATGGGTGGGGTGCACTGACCCCCCTGTGACTTAAGGTGTGGTCCAATGAGCAACAGATGGCAACGCTCCACAGAAACCAAAGTCAGACTGACTCGGGTTGTAACCCCGTACAGCTCTGTTTGGCTGAACATGGAGAACCCGGAATCCTGTTCTGTTATGCAATCTGCAACACCGCTTACACAACAGAAACATACACACCACCAGGTACAAACGTACGCCTGTACACATCACATAGGCACGCTCACGTGCACACGCACGCACTGCACACACCAGACCGCTCAGCACTCTCCTCCAGATGGACTGGATTAGAAGAAGCTGTTCCGTCGGCCAAACAATTAGCTCACCACCCCCAAACCTCCGTCTCCTCCCCTATGACTCAGAGACACCCCCTGACACACATACATACATACACACAAACACTCTTGCCCTCCACTCTTGCCCTCCACTCGGAGCGCCAAGTCTAGGACCAAAAGGCTCCTTAACAGCTTCTGCCCCCAAGCCATAAGACTGAACAATTAATAATTAATCAAATGGTCACCCGGACTATTTACATTGACACACCCCCCCCACACACATTTGTTTTTACACTGCTGCCACTCGCTGTTTATTATCTATGCATGGTCACTTTATCCCTACCTACATGTACAAATGACCTCGACTAACCTGTACCCCCGGACACTGACTCTGTACTCTCGATAACACCCACAACCCCAAATCTAGCCCTCCCACCCCCATGGCCCCCCGACCCACCCAGGCATGAGGTCATCATCCGCAGACTCACTCAGCCCCCATGACCTCAGACACAGCCAGGGTATTGTGAGGTCATCAGCCTGGGATGTGCATACGCTGAGAGAGGCTCTGTTTACAAAGAACTTTGTGAGAGAGAGGGGGGGTTAGGACAGACAAGGTCCAGCAGGGGAAAGAGAGCGTGAATGAGATAGGAAAAGAGAGATTGGAAGAGAGAGAGAGAGAGAGAAAAAAAGAGATATAGAATGACAGAGAGGGGAACATAGCCATGAAGTGAGTCATGACTGTGTGTGGCCAGTTAGTTCCTGTGGGGTAGTGGCAGTGGTGGTGGGTACTGCTGAGTGATGAGCAGGACAGAGACAGACTGAGTTGATGGAGGGGGGTATTGGGCAGTGTGAATAACCTGGGAACTGTGTGCCCTCCACAACGACTAACACTGACACACACATACCACACAAATGCACACACACACACAAAGATGCACACACCCACACACGTGCACAGTTCCCACCCAGTCTATCTCTGTTTCATTGACTTGCTCATCACTCAGCACCACTCATGCACATCCACAAACACACACCATTCCTTGAGTACTGCGCATATACTCACGTCTCTGTAGCCGTGGGGTACGGTCCCAGCGACCTCCCCAACAGAGGTCATACATCCAGCAGGACAGTATCTTGTGAACTCTGCCTCAGTGAAGTTGATTCCTTTGTCGAGACAGGTGATCAGATCTACAAACAGGGATGCAAACTGGTGAAGGTCCAAAACATGCAAAGAAATCTGTGTGAACTGCAAGAAAAAGTGCCTATTTTCAGAGAATGTGATACCAGGCCAAGTATCACAAAACCAGGCAGTATCGTGGCACCACACGGTTTGCCCCAAAAAGTTAGGCACCCAACAGAATTTAAGGAACGCCAGAAAAATACATAGATTTATTTTATTCATATTTAGCTCAGAATTACATTGATTAGGTATATGCATCCTACCATGGAAGCATATTTTTCAACAGGCTATCTTAGTGGTTCCCAACTTTTTTGAAGGGTCGCACACCTTGATGGGATAACAAATTCTGTGGCACACCAAAAATGTCCCTCTTAATATATTCAGTGGTAATGACCTCCATCTCATCTGATCCATACTGCAAATCATCCATTTTCTGTGACAAAGACATATATAGATTAAGTGCGTTTTCTTACATCCCCATATGATCTGGATCCTGGAGTGTTTGGCACCCAGATCCTCCCTATAAAGCATGTGTGAAACGCAAACCAACCCTGGCTGAAACTAATCCTGGACCTGAGTTGGTAGCTTTCCAAGATCCTGGACAAGAGTAAATCAAAATCAAATTGTATTGGTCACATACACATGGTTAGCAGATGTTAATGCGAGTGTATCAAAATGCTTGCGCTTCTTGTTCCGACAGTGCAGTAATATCTAACAAGTAATCTAACAATTCCACAACAACTATCTTATACACACACAAATGTAAAAGGGATGGAATAAGACACATCTAGACACATCTCCCGGCTAGGGCTCCTGGGCTACTCCTGAAGCCCACTCCTCGGCTACAATATCCGGACCACTTCTACTGCCGGTACGGGGCACGGAACCCCCCGATACTTCACGACTGGAATACCGCCATAATCTGCCCGAGTATTCCCACAGGCCCCTCAGGTGCGACGTCCCCTGAAGGCCCATTCTGCTAACAGCGGCCTGATAGCTATCTATAGCTATCAGGACAGTTTCTTGGACCACTATACCCATTTTGCCAATTGGACTTGGATCCCTCTGATACTTGGAACCCTACTAATTCAACGACTGGTCTATCAACGTCACCACACGAGGAGGCAAAAACAGACTTTTCCCCGTCGCAACGTCCATCTAAGGCCCTTATGCTAGCCTCGGCCTGCTAACTGCTAGCTTGCTAGCCCTGTCCTGCTAACTGCCTGAATCGCCGTGTCCCCAGCCAGCCCAACCACCCACTGGACCCATACGATCACTTGGCTATGCATGCCTCGCCCTAATATCAATATGCTTCCAATATGCCGTCCATTACTGTCTTGGTTAGTGATTACTGTCTTATTTCACTGTAGAGCCTCTAGCCCTGCTCAATATGCCTTAACCAACCATGTTCTTCCACCTCCCACATATGCGATGACATCACCTGGTTTAAACATCTCTAGAGACTCTCGCTCTCATCATTACTCAATGCCTAGGTTTACCTCCAATGTACTCTCTTCCTACCATACCTTTGTCTGTACATTATGCCTTGAATCTATGCTATCGTGCCCAGAAACCTGCTCCCTTTACTCTCTGTTCCGAACGTGCTAGACGGACAGTTCTTATAGCCTTTAGCCGTACCCTTCTCCTCTAGTGATGTAGAGGTTAATCCTGGACCTGCAGTGCCTAGCTCCACTCCTACTCCCCAGGTGCTCTCATTTGTTGACTTCTGTAACCATAAAAGCCTTGGTTTCATGCATGTTAACATTAGAAGCCTACTCCATAAGTTTGCTTTATTCACTGCTTTAGCACATTCTGCCAACCCAAATGTCTTAGCCGTGTCTGAATCCTGGCTTAGGAAAACCACCAAAAACCCTGAAATGTCCATCCCTAACTATAAAATTTTCCGCCAAGATAGAACTGCCAAGGAGGGCGGTGTTGCAATCTACTGCAGAGATAGCCTGCAGAGTTCTATCTTACTATCCAGGTCTGTACCAAAACAATTCGAGCTTCTACTTCTAAAAATTCCCCATTCCAGAAACAAGTCTCTCACCGTTGCCGCTTGCTATAGACCACCCTCTGCCCCCAACTGTACCCTGGACACCATATGTGAATTGATTGCCCCCCATCTTTCTTCTGAGCTCGGGCTGCTAGGTGACCTAACTGGGACATGCTTAACACCCCGGCCATCCTACAATCTAAGCTTGATGCCCTCAATCTCACACAAATTATCTATGAACCTATCAGGTACAACCCCAAATCCGTAAACACGGGCACCCTCATAGATATCATCCTAACTAACTCGCCCTCCAAATACACCTCTCCTGTTTTCAACCAAGATCTCAGCCTCATTGCCAGCATCCGTAATGGGTCTGCGGTCAAACGACCACCCATCATCACTGTCAAACGCTCCCTAAAATACTTCCGCCAACAGGCCTTTCTAATCGACCTGACCGGGGTATCCTGGAAGGACATTGACTTCATCCCGTCAGTAGAGGATGCCTGGTTATTCTTTAAAAGTGCCTTCCTCACCATCTTAAATAAGCATGCTCCGTTCAAAAGAAAATTGAACCAGGAATAGATATAGCCCGTGGTTCACTCCAGACCTGTCTGCCCTTGACCAGCACAAAAACATCTTGTGGTGTACTGCATTAGCATCGAACAGCCCCCGTGATATGCAACTTTTCAGGGAAGTGAGGAACCAATATACACAGGCAGTTAGGAAAGCTAAGGCTAGCTTTTTCAAACAGAAACTTGCATCCTGTAGTACAAACTCAAAAAGTCCTGGGACACTAAAGTCCATGGAGAATAAGAGCACCTCCTCCCAGCACTGAGGCTAGGAAACACTGACACTACCGATAAATCCACAACAATTGAGAATTTCAAAACGAGAATTTCTGGAACCCTATAAATCAGCCGGGCTAGACGATCTGGACCCTCTCTTTCTAACATGATCTGCCGAAATTGTTGCAACCCCTATTACTAGCCTGCTCAACCTCTCTTTCGTATCGTCTGAGATTCCCATAGATTGGAAAGCTGCCGCGGTCATACCCCTCTTCAAAGGGGGAGACACTCCAGACACAAACTGCTACAGACCAATATCTATTCTACCCTGCCTTTCTAAGGTCTTTGAAAGCGAAGTTAAACAGATTACCGACCATTTCGAATCTCACCATACCTTCTCCGCTATGCAATCTGGTTTCAGAGCTGGTCATGGATGCACCTCAGCTACGCTCAAGGTCCTAAACGATATCATAACCGCCATCGATAAGAGACAATACTATTCAGCTGTATTCATCGACCTGGCCAAGGCTTTCGACTCTGTCAATCACAACATTCTTATTCGCAGACTCAACAGCCTTGGTTTCTCAAATGATTGCCTCGCTTGGTTCACCAATTCCTTCTCCGATAGAGTTCAGTATGTCAAATCGGAGGGCCTGTTGTCCGGACCTCTGGCAGTCTCTATGGGGGTGCCACAGGGTTCAATTCTAGGGCCGACTCTCTTCTCTGTATACATTAATGATGTCGCTCTCGCTGCTGGTGATTCCCTGATCCACCTCTACGCAGACGACACCATTCTGTATACCTCTGGCCCTTCGTTGGACTCTGTGTTAACTAACCTCCAGATGAGCTTCAATGCCATACAACTGTCCTTCCGTGGCCTCCAACTGCTCTTAAATGCAAGTAAAACTAAATGCATGCTCTTCAACCGATCGCTGCCCGCACCTGCCCTCTCATCCAGCATCACTACTCTGGACATATGTGGACAACTACAAATACCTAGGTGTCTGGTTAGACTGTAAACTCTCCTTCCAGGCTCACATTAAACATCTCCAATCCAAAATTAAATTTAGAATCAGCCTCCTATTTCACAACAAAGCATCCTTCACTCATGCTGCCAAACATACCCTCGTAAAACTGACCATCCTACCGATCCTCGACTTCGGCGATGTCATTTACAAAATAGCCTCCAACACTCTATTCAACAAATTGGATGCAGTCTATCACAGTGCCATCCATTTTGTCACCAAAGCCCCATATACTACCCACCACCGCGACCTGTATGCTCTCGTTGGCTGGCCCTCGCTTCATACTCGTCGCCAAACCCACTGACTCCAGGTTATCTACAAGTCTCTGCTAGGTAAAGCCCCGCCTTATTTTAGCTCACTGGTCACCATAGCAGCACCCACCCGTAGCACACGCTCCAGCAGGTATATCTCACTGGTCACCCCCAAGGCCAATTCTTCCTTTGGCCGCCTCTCCTTCCAGTTCTCTGCTGCCAATGACTGGAACGAACTGCAAAAATCTCTGAAGCTGGAGACTCTTACCTCCCTCACTAGCTTTAAGCACCAGCTGTCAGAGCAGCTCACAGATCACTGCACATAGCTCATCTGTAAATCGCCCATCCAATCTACCTCATTCCCATACGGTATTTATTTATTTGTCTTGCTCCTTTGCACACCAATATCTAAACTTGCACATTCATCCTCTGCACATCCTACCATTCCAGTGTTTAATTGCTATATTGTAATTACTTTGCCACCGTGGCCTATGTATTGCCTTACCTCTGTTATCCTACCTCATTTGCACATGCTGTGTATAGATTTTCCTACTGTATTATGGATTGTTTGTTTATTCCATGTGTAACTCTGTGTTGTTGTATGTGTCGAACTGCTTTGCTTTATCTTGGCCAGGTCGCAGTTGCAAATGAGAACTTGTTCTCAACTAGCCTACCTGGTTAAATAAAGGTGAAATAAAAAAATAAGTGTCATTATTTAAAGTGACTAGTGTTCCAATTATTAAAGTGGCCAATGATTTGAGACTGTATGTAGACAGCAGCCTCTCTGTGTTAGTGATGGCTGTTTAACAGTCTGATGGCCTTGAGATAGAAGCTGTTTTCAGTCTCTCGGTCCCAGCTTTGATGCACCTGTACTGACCTCGACTTCTGGATGGAGCGGGGTGAACAGGCAGTGGCTTGGGTGGTTGTTGTCCTTGATTATCTTTTTGGCCTTACTGTGACATCGGGTGCTGTAGGTGTCCTGAAGGGCAGGTAGTTTGTCCCCGGTGATGCGTTGTGCAGACCGCACCACCCTCTGGAGAGCCTTGCGGTTGAAGGCGGTGCAGTTGCCGTACCAGGCAGTGATACAGCCCGACAGGATGCTCTCAATTGTTCATCTGTAAAAGTTTGTGAGGGTTTTAGGTGACAAGCCAAATTTCATCAGCCTCCTGAGGTTGAAGAGGCACTGTTGCGCCTTCTTCACCACACTGTCTGTGTGGGTGGACCATTTCAGTTTGTCCGTGATGTGCACATCGAGGAACTTAAAACTTTCCACCATTTCCACTACTGTCCCGTCGATGTGGATAGGGGGGTGCTCCCTCTGCTGTTTCCTGAAGTCCATGATCATCTCCTTTGTTTTGTTGACGCTGAGTGAGAGGTTGTTTTCCTGACACCACACTCCGAGTGCCCTCACCTCCTCCCTGTAGGCTGTCTCGTCGTTGTTGGTAATCAAACCCACTACTGCTGTGTCGTCTGCAAATTTGATGATTGAGTTAGAGGCATGCATGGCCACGCAGTCATGGGTGAACAGGGAGTACAGGAGGGTCTGAGCACGCACCCGTGTGGGGCCCCAGTGTTGAGGATCAGCGAAGTGGAGAAGTTGTTTCCTACCTTCACCACCTGGGGGCAGCCCGTCAGAAAGTCCAGGACCCAATTGCACAGGGTGGGGTTGAGACCCAGGGCAAGCTTAATGATGAGCTTGGAGAGTACTATGGTGTTGAATGCTGAGCTGTAGTCAATGAACTGCATTCTTACATAGATATTCCTCTTGTCCAGATGGGACAAGCGGCATAGGCAAGAGTACCAGGTATTGTGAAGCTACAGCGCAAGTCGTGTGGAACTTTTTTCCCCGTTGTAAACAAGCTAGCTCACTAACGTAATGTAGAATATGTGTCTTGCTTATCGTACCCTGAAACTGTTATTTGCAGGTCTTGTGAAAGCAAAATGTATTCTGTAGAATTCTCACAAATGCTATTTTGAAAAACAAAAGTGACGCGTTTGCGTCCCTGTACAAAGGCAAACACAGACAGATCACATTAACTCAGCTCTCTCTGTCTGTATTCCACCCTGTCTAGGTACACATGCACATGGACACAAGCAGAACAGACACGCACAGACGGACCGACACACACACACACACACACAGTGTGCTGTAACGGGCGACATGGTCATTTTGAAAAAGAAAAACACTGTGGGGATGCCCACAAGGTTAGAAATCCCTATCCAGTCACTGAGGATGATAACGCTCTCCAACATATGAATGTGTAATAACATATCCATCTGTCTTTCACACCATCTCTTTCTCTCTCTTCAGTAATTTGATTTCCTTCTTTCAGAATAAAAGCTTTGTTGTATCTCCCTCTCTCTCATCACTCTCCCTTCTGCAACCATTCTGTCTCTCCACCCCCCTGCATCCCCCTTTAGTTTCCTCCATCTATCTCTCCTTCTCATCCATCTCTTACCTCCCCACAGTACTCCAGGGAGACTGCCGATGTAGACAGACTCCTGACACAACAGAAGTGTGACGACACACTGGATCTGCAGTGCACAGCGCTAATGGCTCTCAGCACACACACACACACACACACACACACACACACACACACACACACACACAGTCTGTGCCACTCTGTCTGCAGAGATGTACAGCTCTTTGGAGTGGTGTGTGACGAAGCCCAGCCACACAGGAACAGGTTGGGCTTCATCTAAGGGTTCTGGATACGTACACACTGTTCCCGACACTCTCACTGCAACAGCACACCTCATTAAGGCCGGGATTCAATCCGATCACGCTTATAGACAATGTAGATTTTAAAGGCGCTTAGAGACGGGCTGCAGTAAACGACAATTTAACCGTGAGAAAACCCACCTACCTCGCCAGAACAGCGGCCCCAGTTGTTGTCGGCAGGTAGCCTAGTGGTTAGAGCATTGGGCCAGTAACCAGAAGGTTGCTGGATCGAATCCCAAAGCTGACAAGGTAAAAATCTGTCCTTCTGTCCGAGCAAGGCAGTTAACCCACTGTGCCCCGGGCGCTGAAGACGTGGATGTTGATTAAGTCAGCCCTCCGCACTTCTCTGATTCAGAGGGGTTGGGTTAAATGCAGAAGACACATTTCAGTTGAATACATTCAGTTGGACAACTGACTAGGTATCCCCCTTTCCCTTGTATCCCCCTTTCCAATAGTTTGATTGGTTGACAAGGTGAACTACGCTCATTACTTCAGCTAAATTAATCTTTTGGCATCTCAAGCCCTGAGCCATCAGCACGGGACCTGCTGGCATTTTGCCGCTCACCGCCCTACTCCCATTGAAGTCTATGCGACCTTCGCCGCTTCCTGCGGCCCGTCAGTAAACGCCTTAAAGGCAATGTTACCCCGTTCACAGGAGATCGCATTCAAGGTAAACGATGCAGACGTCTCCTCAATTGGAAATGACCTTTAAATGTGAAGCGCACTATATACAGTTGTTTCAGATTGAATCTTGGCCTGAACCTCCGTGTCCTTCCATCTGCCCTGGACCAAAACACTCCTTCTACTTCCTTCTCTACTCACATCCCATCTCAACTTACTTATACCCTCTCTCTATTTCTCTCTCACACACACACATTCACATAAAGACACACAAAACACATCCACACATGCAAGCTCACATGTACACATGCATGATGAACACACACAGAGCTGCAGTATGTCTAGATATAGAACTCCAGTATTCACACACACACACAGTTATGTGGAGATAAATGCCAGCTGTAATAGGCATTCTCCATGTCTGTCATGTTACAGCAGATCACATCTCCCTGTAACAGAATTCACTCCATACATCTCACACACACTGACAGAGAGAGCAGCATGAGATACCACTTACAGACAACACAGTCAGTCTCATACATTTAAAATAGATATTTATCCAGTAAGGAAAAGGAGCAAAAGGGAGAGAGAGTAGATGAGGATGAATGGGAAAAAAAGAGGGAGCAGAGAAGCATTTATAATAGGACTCACATGAGACCCTGCAACTCCCAATCGTGCAAACACACACTGCTACCTAGGCAACTCCCTCGGCTATGGGGCCACAATGTTACTGTAAAACAATCTATTGTAATCTCAACTAAGAGTTAACACAGCGGTCTATGATGGGTGACATTGTCATATCTGAGGATTGGGACACCAGCAGCAGCTTGAATGATCACCTCACAGCTAGGATGCAGTTCAGACCCCAACCCCTGACCCCTTGTACCTGTGTGTTCTGTGGTGGAGTAGGACAGAGAGAAGCCCCGCCCACTGCGGTGAGTTCCACTCATGAACTGGATGGTGACCCGGTTCCCAGCGGACTGGATGAGCTCAGGAACCTTCAGACCCAGACCACAGAACTTCACTGGGGGTCGGGAGGAGAGGGGTAAGTTTCTTAATCTTGCACTCTGATGTAGTGGTTATTATCTACATTCAGATAGTGGTACAGACATTTATTCTATTGATGTGTTTGTCACATAGTGACATACTGTCATATAGTGATTTATATTGATTGATGATATATATTTCATACACCCCTCTCCTTTCCCCTAGGAGATAGAGCCATTCCCTATCCCCTCCACCTTCCCATCCCTCTCTCACCTATCTGGGTCCTCTGGGGTCCTACACCCTCGTAGATTCTGAGGTAGTTGACCTGACAGTTGTTGTCCTCTATGTCCAGGTCAGCGAAGCGGAAGTGGAGCCTCCGGCCCTGCGGCACACTGATCTCCCACTCACACACCGTGTGGTTGGGGTAAGTCCCGGGGTAACCCAGAGAGGACAAGGTCCCACTGCTGGGGCCCAACACACTGGGGCCACAGCCATCACCTGTACACACACACCGAGTGACTTAGTGGAGACATACATGTACTGTTCCTACCCACACATAATGGGTGACTTAGTGGAGACATACATGTACTGTTCCTACCCACACATAATGGGTGGATGTATATGCACATAAGGGTTGTTACACAACTACACATTATGGATAAATCTAGAGTTGGAAATATCAGTGGGATAGACAGTAGACATGTTCAGACTTTGACACACCAGTAGTTTGGACATGAGAGGGTGAGTGTAAGGATTTTACCATCACTGTTTAGTTTTCAGGATTCCAAAGGAGTTCTAGTGAACAAATCCATTGCAGCTGATTTAAGTCAATCATGACCGTGGTTTTTGGCTTGACCTTTGACCCTGTCCTATACTGTACTAGGCCCAGTCAGAGGCCTCATTCGAAAACAAGACCAAGTAGATGTCCGTCCTTTAATCCATTTAAAGTCAAGCTAGGTGGAGTCCACCCCATATTGCTACACTTTACAGATGTGCTTAAACTGAGAGGTAAAGACTAGAGCTATTGTGGAATAGGCTAGGGCTAGTTTTCGGACCAGAGATAACAGTGGACAGTTATGCGTCATGGGCTGAGTGGACCCGCGGCTGGGCTGGTGTCATGTAACGTAACTGACATATTATTCAGATGAACTTGACAAAAACGGGACTCCCTTCAAACACGCCACTTCGATACATGTGTTTTCGTAGCAGGTTAGGATAATATTTTCGCTAACCCTAAACCTTCTTCCAAACCTCGACCTAATTATCCTACCTGCTATGTTAATTATCATAACCTTCTGCGTAAATTCTCATAACCTGCTACCCCCCAAAAAATCGTAGTTGTATCGAAGTGGCATGTTATTTGTGGATCTAAACACAGCGACCTCCCCACCCCTCCTGACCTAGAGAGAAGCAGCTTTCGGATTAGTTTACACCAACCAAATGCGGTACTCTGCCACCAATGTTTCCAAAAGCTCAAAAAAACGTCCCAAACGTCCAAGTGACAATTGGAGAGGTGATATAAGTTTCTGAACCAAGGTTGTGGGGTTAAATAGACTGTTATTTAACTCGTTACTAGCCTACCCGTACCGCCACGAGACGTTGAGGCTGTTTACCTCTCTACCACCTCAACCCTTCCCCCCTCGGTTAGAATTTGACCAAATGGTGTATTCTCTTTAATCAGCTGAAATCCTGCCCACAAATGACTATTGTTTATTTTGTACTGTCTGTCCTTTATATCTAGGCTAAACACTTAAATAACCAATTCCAATGACTACCAAACTGCTCGGAGAAGAGAGCCACTTTTGCAGTCTGTGATTCTGGCTACATATTTGGGATAGGGGAGAGAACGAAGCAGTCGAGCCATGTAAGGTAGGCTATCTAGCGATCGTCTCTTTTCAACCTTGCTGAGGCGCAGCAGCATAATCTCTGCCGCTGGCTATCCGGAATGCAACAAAGCAGACACACTTCATACTAACACTGCGTCAAAGCGAATGTGGTACTGTCTATATGTATCTATTGTACACTTGTATTACACATGGTTACATTAAGTGGCACCGACCGACACCAACCTTTCTGCGCTCGACTGCTTCTGGCGGTGAGGAGGATGATGAGAGTCCACAGGAAGAAAAGCCCGGCCGCTGTCGGTCCCCTGCCCACCATTACCGCTCTGCCCATAGCAGCCTGCAGTCCGAATGCATACTGCTCGCTTTCACACCGGTGAACTCAGAGTTTAGTCTGTACGGGCAGTTTAAAACGCTGCTCCGCAAAACCTCCGTCCTCAGTCAAAACCGCTACTTCTTCTTTCTGAGCTCGGAAACGTCCGACGCTCTCTCTCTGAAAGCACAGCGCGGGTCGCGGTCAGATTCGTTTTCACAACTGAATCTGAAGGAACATTACCCAAACTGCTGTAGAACGACTTCCTCCACTTCAGCTCCTCCCACACTGCAATATGATTCAATAGGAATCCGAAATCCACCAAGTGGTATGACGGAAGATATTAAGAAATATTAAGCATCCTGCAACGACTTCCCCGTTGAACGTGATAGGGATGAACCAGATAATCAGCATTCACTGGAGGACAATTGTCATAGGTCTACAACCTATTGCCCATACAGCCATATACTGTACCTGCCCAATGCCATGGCCTATGACCCAACCACAGT
Organism: Salvelinus alpinus; assembly: GCF_045679555.1. Lineage (NCBI taxonomy): Eukaryota > Metazoa > Chordata > Actinopteri > Salmoniformes > Salmonidae > Salvelinus > Salvelinus alpinus. The sequence goes on from NC_092099.1 coordinate 26,767,118, forward strand.
GTCAGTGTCAGTACTTAGTTGTTGTGTACAGATAGAAGGCTTACTTTTTCTCTCCAATAACACTGAGTGGCCTAGTTATTGACTGTCTGTTGTAATTAGTAGATTGTATGCCAGTAATCATCTATAATTAATGAACACATTTTGTGAGTCCCAGTGGTGCATTAGTTTCTTTCTACATTTATGTCAAGAACACGTCATGCGTTTATTATGGCTCAGGCACACTTGGCAGAGAGGGAAGAACAAGATAGCATGCTTTGGATTTTGATGCAACTAACTGAGTGTCCATTAGTAATCCGTAGCAACCAACAGTGTTTTCACCAGTGAGGAGCCTAGTGTAGGTGTGTGTGTGTAGGTCTACAGTTGAGGAATCTGAATGCATACAGATGTTTTCTACAGGGACATGATTTCTGCTGTGTGGAGGAGTGGCCGAAAATTGTCTCGTTATTGAATATGATGTCCTCTCTCTCTATCTCTCTAGTGTGTAAAGTTTGGGGAATTCCAGTAATGTGTGTTATTGGAGTGTTCTTATCAGTAGATGCCCTGGGAAAAGGCTGGGCTACGCCGGTTACGCAGCAGACAGCAAAACAGTTCTCCTGCAGAAATTTCTAGGCAGTGGATAGTGGCTGGAATCCTCCTCTCTAACCAGCTAACTTCTCACATTGACCAAATGCGTTGTCTAAAAGTAATACAACATGTTCCAAATTATCTAAATAGCAGAAATATGTTTCTGATTAAGAGGTTGACCTCTGCCCCCTGGATAGAAATAAAGGATGGCATTGAGGAGTACACCACATCAGTCACTGGCTTCATCAATAAGTGCATAGATGACGTCGTCCCCACTGTGACTGTACGTACATACCTCAACCAGAAACCATGGATTACAGGCAACATCCCCACTGAGTTAAAGGGTAGAGTTCCCTCTTTCAAGGAGCGGGACTCTAACCCGGAAGCTTATAAGAAATCACGCTATGCCCTCCGACAAACCATCAAACAGGCAAAGCATCAATACAGGACTAAGATCGAATCGTACTACATCGGCTCCAATGCTTGTCGGATGTGGCAGGGTTTGCAAACTATTACAGACTATAAAGGGAAGCACAGCCGAGAGCTGCCCAGTGACACGAGCCTATCAGACGAGCTAAATTACTTCTATGCTCGATTCAAGGCAAGTAATACTGAAACATGCATGAGAACTTCACTGGAACTAAGGGGCCTCGCCCGAACCATGAAAAACAGACCCAAACCTTTATTTTTCCTCCATCAAACTTTACAGGCTCTATGCATTGGGGCCAGTAGCATTTTAGTGGCATCTGCCAAACCCAGATTCGTCCGTCCGACTATCAGATGGTGAAGCGTGATTCATCACTCCAGAGAACGCGTTTCGACTGCTCCAGAGTCCGATGTCGGAGAGTTTTACACCACTCCAGCCGACACTTGGCATTGGGCATGGGAATCTTAGGCTGTTCGGCCATGGAAACCACTTTCATGAAGCTCCCGACGAACAGCTCTTGTGCTGACTTTGCTTCCAGAGGCAGTTTGGAACTTGGCAGTGAGTGTTGCAACCGAGGACAGGCGATTTTTATGCGCTACGTGCTTCAGCACTCTGCTCTCCCGTTCTGTGAACTTGTGTGGCCTAGCACTTCGCGGCTGAGCCGTTGTTGCTCCTAGACTTGTCCACTTCACACTAACAGCCCTTACAGTTGACCGGGGAAGCTCTAGCAGCACAGAAATTTGACGAACTGACTTGTTGGAAAGGTGGCATCCTATGACAGTGCCACGCTGAAAGTCACTGAGCTCTTCAGTAAGGCCATTCTACTGCTAATGTTTGTCTATGGAGATTGCATGGCTGTGCGCTCGATTTTATATACCTGTCAGCAATGGGTGTTGCAGAAATAGCCGAATCCACTAATTTGAAGGGGTGTCCACATACCTTTGTATATACAGTATAATGTACCTCCATAGTATTACACTCATCCTGTTTTTTTATTTAAAAAAATATTTAACCTTTATTTAACATGGCTAGTCAGTTAAGAACAAATGATTATTTACAATGACGGCCTTCCGCGGCCAAACCCAGACAACGCTGGGCCAATTGTGCGCCACCCTATGGTTACCATGGCAGCCACACAGTGTGATGGATACAGCCAGCAGGCTGGGCGAGTGACTCCATGGTTACAGGGCTCTGAGTGTTTGCAGGGCTCTGAGATGTTGAAGGATATCGGTGTGTGTCCGTGTGCTCCTCAGATGAGTAACCCCCGCCTCCCCCTCTCCCCCCCTCTCTCTCCCTCTCTCTTTTAGTCAGTCTAGGCAGGAACCAACACAACACAACAGCACCCTTTCTCTGCCTCACACTTCAAAAGACAACCATAATAACCCCAGAGTTTACACCTCAATCCCCTACTCCTCCTTGGTTAAGATTCTGAGGGAAAGGAGGGAGATGGAATGGAATCTGTCAACACACGCTTTGAGCTCATGTTTGATTGGCAGTATCCCTGTTTGATGACGTCACTGTTAAGATGACTGTTTGGTATGAAATAGCAGTCCCATCTGGACAACAGGCCAGGCTCATTACTGGGAGATGGAGACAGACACCCAGCAGCAGTAGCCAGAGCTCAGAGAGATGTAAACATAGGCCATGTAACTGCACACATATGCATTAGACATATTACATGGCAGTGAGCGCAGGGGTGCACCGATCAATTTGTTGAGAGCCACATCACATTTAATTAATCAGTTTAGTGTCAGGGGGAAAGGAAACCCAGCAAGACTGTGGCCCTCAAGGACTGTAAACTGTAGCTCGGGAAAAATACATTAGTGCTCATATTGTAGGCCATAGGCTACTCATGTAAGTTGAATAATATGAGAATTGGGTAATAAAGTACTTAAACGTCTCTGACCAATTAGATTAATGTCCCAGAATCCTCTGACATTAGAATGTTCTGAGCAGAATGTTCCAGAGAAGTCAGTGGACTAGACAATTGTGGAATGTTGGTGTCTTCCACATACATTCTAACACACTGACCTGTAGAGAGAGAATGTACCTTCTGGAATAGAAATCATATTGGTTTTACAGTAAAAGTTGGCTTATACCTATTCACTGTCTTTGGAATTCAAAGTTCAGCCTGCTGTACTGTTTACACCCACCTGGTGTCAGTATAGAGCTCTTTATATGGTCAGTCACAAGACCAGTGTTGAGAGAGGTAGGGTGAGGGACAGAGTGTTGCCTCATTAGCATATGGCAGAGGCCACAGGTTCTGTCTGGTGATATCATTCTGTTTGATTTGGAGGGACAGCAGACCAGCAGACTCAGGTCACTGTAGATGGACATATAGAACATACTGGGAGATAAAATGTACAGTAGATTCAGAAAGTATTCAGACCCCTTGACTTTTTTCACATTTTGTTACGTTACAACCTTATTCTGAAATTGATTAAATAAAATATTTTCCTCATCAATCTACACACAATACCCAATAATGACAAAGCTAAAACAGGTTTTTAGAAATTTTGCAAACGTGTATATATGAAGAAAAAAAATAATACCATAAGTATTCCGACACATTGCTATGACACTTCGAAATGGTACTCAGGTGCTTCCTGTTTCCATTGATCATCCTTGAGATGTTTCTACAACTTGATTGGAGTCCACCTGTGGTAAATTCAATTGATTAGACATGATTTCAAAAGGCACACACCTGTCTATACAAGGTCCCACAGTTCACAGTGCATTTCAGAGCAAAAACCAAGCCATGAGGTCAAAGGCAGGATTGGCAGGATTGTGTCGAGGCACAGATCTGGGGAAGGGTACCAAAAAATGTCTTCAGCATTGAAGGTCACCAAGAACACGGTGGCCTCCATCATTCTTAAATGGAATAAGTTTGGAACCACCGAGACTCTTCCTATAGCTGTCTTCCCAGCCAAACTGATCAACCAGGGGAGAAGGGCAGGAAGGTGACCAAGAACCCGATATTAGAGTTCCTCTGTGGAGATGGGAGAACCTTCCGGGAGGACAAACATCTATGCAGCACTCCACTAATCAGTCCTTTATGGTAGAGTGGCCAGACGGAAGCCACTCCTCAGTAAAAGGCACATGACAGCCCTCTTAAAGTTAGCCAAAAAGGCACATAAAGCAAGATTTTCTGGTCTGATGAAATCAAGATTAACTCTTTGCCCTGAATGCCAAGCGTCACATCTGGAAGAAACCTGGCACCTTCCCTACAGTGAACCATGGTGGTGGCAGCATCATGCTGTGGGGATATTTTTCAGCGGCAGAGACTGGGAGACTAGTCAGGATCGAGGGAAAGATGAACGGAGCAAAGTACAGAGAGATTCTTGACGAACACCTGCTCCAGAGCGCTCAGGACTTCAGACTGGGGTGAAGGTTCACCTTCCAACAGGACAACTACCCTAAGCAGACAGCCAAGACAATGCAATAGTGGCTCCGGGACAAGTCTCTGAATGTCCTTGAGTGGCCAAGCCAGAGCCTGAACCCGATCAAACATCTCTGGAGAGACCTGAAAATAGCTGTGCAGCGACGCTCCCCATCCAACCTGACAGAGCTTGAGAGGATCTGCAATGGGAGAAACTCCCCAAATATAGGTGTGCCAAGCTTGCAGCATCATACCCAAGAAGACTCAAGGCTGTAATCGCTGCCAAAGGTGCTTCAACAAAGTACTGAGTAAAGGGTCTGAATTCTTATTCTTATGTAAATGTGATGTTTAATTTTTTTATACTGTTGCAAACATTTCTAGAAATCTGTTTTTGCTTTGTTATTATGGGGTATTGTGTGTAGATTGATGGGGGAAAAACGATTTAGAATAAGGCTGTAACGTAGGAAAATGTGAAAAAAGTCAAGGGGTCTGAATACTTTGCAGAATCCACTGTATAAAGCTACAGATGTCTGGTCCAGAAGATTGACTATTGAATAACAAACTCTTTTCCTTCAGCACATTCAGCGATTCCTCGAATGTCTGTCTGTCTGTCTGTCTGTCTGTCTGTCTGTCTGTCTGTCTGTCTGTCTGTCTGTCTGTCTAAGGAAAGGCTAATGATCCAATTCTAACAGGGTTTGGTTTAAAGAGGGAGCTTGAAAAAATCATAGAAGGAAAAAGCACAGTGGAGGCATGAACAGTAGGGGTATTACTTTGATAGGTTTGCAGGTGAATGGTGAAGCTTTTATCATTGGTCCATAGAAGGGTGTGCGTGCGCACGCAAGCCTTCCAGACCATCGTCACATTGACTCATTGGGGTTATAGGGGTTATGGTGGGGGTTTTGGGGGTGGGGTTACAGCTACCTCCAGCTACATGTATGTAACATTTGTGTGCCATAAATAAACGTCTGCTCCATGCTGAGTCAGTCTTAGTGAAGCCACCCAGCTTCTAATAGTGGACCGTGGCCGGTGGTCTGACGCTCTTCGCCCGTTAACCACCTCGTCCATACCGTGCTCTGCTGGGATGTTTGGGGCTCACACACACACACACACACACACACACACACACACACACACACACACACACACACACACACACACACACACACACACACACACACACACACACACACACACACACACACACACACACACACACACACACACACACACACACACACACACACACACACACAGCATATGGCCACATGGGGAACCTTAAAACACAGACACACATTGCACATGAAGACACTCAAAATACACTCAAACTGCACAAGAAGAAGACACACACAAATAAACACTGCACATGGAGGACACACATACACACACACACTGACAGATGGTTGTCTGTTTCTTTGGAGCCCCCATGTGGCCCGGAACCTTAGGAGATGCAGCCTTTTTTTTCCTGAGGACTTAAAAACAAGCAGCAGATCTCCAAATCTGGGACTTTAAATGAGGGGTACCATTCTACCTCAGCTGGCCTCCCATCTGCACAGGGGAACACACACAGCTAAACAACAGGACAAAGGGACCATTCACACACACATATACACACACACACACACACACTATACATAGACACAGAGGGGGAAGACTGCACACACACAAACATTAGTGAATGGGCAGACACACATAACACATTCACACATGGCCTTTGTGTAGACATACATGTTGAGACAGAAACACTAACATTAGACAGACATAGTTTTTCTGTACAGTATGCACATGGTCATGGAAGGAACTCTAGGAATATTTGTTCCATCTGTGTGTGAACCGTATCAAGCTACGGGTCCCGTGTCCTGCGGTCTACTGCACCGTCTGTCCTTTGTGGTAAACCATGGGGTGTTGGGTTGAGCGTGCAGAGATTAACACAGAGACAGGGAGGTTCTAGTCAGAAAACACAGCTTCCTGTCCTTACAGAATTGCTGTAAGGACAGGAACCAGCGGGTGACGCGGCGAGGCACTCCTTCTCGACAACGAGTATTTCTTCTCCCTCGGGAGGAGCTTCCTGCTGACATACATGATGGGGTGCTCCTCGCCTTCCTGCTCTTGGGACAAGACGGTCCCTACCCCTGTGTCAGACGCGACTGTCTGGACCAGGAGGTGATTTGAGAAGTCCGGGGTGACGAGTACCGGGTGCGAACGTCCTTCAGGGCCTGGAACGCCGCCTCTGTGTCCTCCGTCCATTGCACCGTTTGGAGTAGGCATGCCTTCGTTAGGTCTGTGAGGGGAGAAGCTATTGCAGAAAAGTTAGGTACAATTTGACTGTAGTAGCCTGAGTGTCTGAAAGGTTGCTGGGGGCCCCGTGGAGCCCGAAAGTAAGAACCCGGTAGTGGTATACCCCCCCCCCCCCCCCCACCGGGATGGAGAAGGCTGTCTTCTCCTGGGAGACCGCTGCCAGCTGCACCTGACAATACCCCTTCGTCAGGTTCAGGGTGCTGATATATCTTGCCTTCCCCAAGTGGTCGATCAGTCAGTCCACATGTGGTGAGCATCGAATTTAAGTTCATTGCAGAAGTGGACGGTTCCGTCCGGTTTCGGTACCAGCACTATAGGGCTAGACCACTCCCTGTCGGACTCTTCCAGTACCCCCATCACTAGCATTATCGTCACTACCTGCTGGACCTCCGCCCTCCGGGCTTCTGGTATCCGGTATGGTCGTTTGTGCACTTTTTCTCCCGGACGGGTGTGGATATGATGTTCCACGAGATGTTCTCGTGCATGCCACTTCTTCAGTAAGTTCACATGGCAAAGCTGGAGGGGTTTTCTCCGCCACGGTTGGCGGACCTTATAATTGACGTTGCCTACCCACTCAACGATGTCGTAGGGCCCATGCCACGTAGCCAGGAATTTGCTCTCCGTTGTGGGGATCAGCACCAAGACCTTCTCACCCTGGTGGAACTCTGGTAGATGGGCCCCCCGGTTGAATACATGCTCCTGGGTGAGTTGCACCTCCCTCACAACTGGCCAAATCCCAGTTATCCTCTCCCTCATCTCCTCCACATGTTCCACTACGCTGCAAAGGGGGGTTGGTTGCCCAGACCTCCTTGGCTAGGTCCAGCAGTCCACGGGGCTAACGGCCATACAAGAGCTCAAACGGGGAGAACCCAGTGGACGCTTGGGGTACCTCATGCACCGAGAACATCAGGTGGGGCAGCAGCTGGTCCCAGTTCCTCCCATCTTTCTCGATTACCTTCTTCAGCATCTGCTTTAGGGTCTTATTGAAGTGTTTGACTAGCCCGTCCGTTTGTGGATGGTACACACTGGTCCTCACCTGTTTGATTTGTAACAGATTGCAGACATCTTTCATTACACAAGACATGAATGCGGTGCCATGGTCCATCAGGATTTCCCCTGTAATACCCACCCGGCTGAATAAATGGAAGAGCTCCCATGCGATACCTTTCACCTGCCGCTGTGCGTAACAGGATCGCCTCAGGATACCGGGTGGCGTAATCCTCGATGACCAGGATGTATTGGTGTTCCCTCATGGTCTTCACCAACAAACCCACCAGATCCATCGCAACCCGCTCAAACATCACCCAAGGGACCCAAAGGGTTTCTATAATGTGCCCTCTGAGCTGTAATCTGGCACTCCGGGCAGGTACGGCAGTAGTCCTCCACGGCGCGCTTTACTCCGTGCCAGTGGAACCGATTCCCGATCCGCTACTTGGTTTTCTCCATCCCCAGGTGTGCCCCAAGCAGGTGGGTGTGGGCGAGCTGCAAGACAGTCCTAACATTCTGGGTGGGTATGAGTAACAAGTCTTTCGTCTCACCATTGTACTTTACTACCTGATACAATAAATTATGCTTGATGGCGAAGTGGGTGTAGTGCCACTCACTTACCCCAGGTAATAGCATGCCATCCAGCGAGGTCCTCCTCAGACAATGGCTCGCTTCCCGGCGCGGGGTCGTCTCCCTCCTCCTGGTTCAACTCGGGCCCAGTAGACACCTCTCGCCACAGGGCATGGGTTGCACAGGCGACTGTCCTTTTTCCTCTCCTTCCTACCTCGCTTGCGCACCTCCCCGTGTCCTTCCACAGTGCCTGGAAGAGAGGGCAAACTCTACCGAGGAGAATGGGCACGGGCAGGTTATGAACAGCCCCCACGCGCATCTGGCACTCCCCCCTTGAGGTGGTTATCCACACCGGCACGGTTGGGTACCTCATTGTGTCCCCGTGTACACAGGGCACTGTCACCTCCTTGTCCGCCGGTTCGTCTTCCCCCTCTCGTGTGAGCCACTGCGGTTGGGCCAGTGTTACCATGCTGCCAGAGTCCAGCAGAGCACTGGTGTCGAATCGAATCGTACAGGAATCACCAGAGGGGCCGTCTCGGTGTGCGCCCAACAGGAGGTGACATAACTCACCATCCAATTTACCCCGGAGCTGGGGGATGCAGAGGGTATGGACTCCTCCCAGCCGGGGCAGCTCCACGCAATGTGTCCCGGCTAGCCGCACTCATAGCAGCGCCTCTGATCTAGGTCCAGAAGCGGACGTCGTCATTTGTTTGGGTGCGCCTTCCCGCTTCAGGGCCTCGGCTGGTTCAGTCCAGGCCCCCTTCAACCCCTCGCCTCTCTCTGTGTTTTTCTTCCCCCTCCCCATGTCCACTCCCTCTGCCCGGGCCCCTTTCAGCAGGTCATGGGTGTTCTGGTGGGTTTCCACCGTGGTCAGCAATTCCTCCAGGCTCTGGGGGTTCTTCATGCTCGCCGCCTTCTTCATCTCGTATGGGAGAGTATGGGTATCGATCCAGGTCGACTTTATCGATTACCGGGAGGGACGGTACATCGGTCACTAAGCAGCCCTTGGTCAGGCGCAACAGGTCGCTCATTACAGTGAGGGGGGAGATGGTGGAGTCAAAGGCCCAGTCCTGGACCAGTTGTGCACGGCTTGCGAGGCTGAATCCATAACGGCTCACGTTTGTGTCCCTCATAATTCATGCCTGGTTGGCATTCAAGTTGAAGTAGGCCTTCTGGGCCTTCCCAGAGAGATAAGGTGCCAAAAGGCTGGCGTCCCACCTCAACTACAGCCAGTGAAAGTGCAGGGCGCCAAATTCAAAACAAAAATCCCATAATTAAAATTCCTCAAACATACAAGTATTATACACCATTTTAAAGATAAACGTCTTGTAAATCCAACCACAGTGTCCGATTTCAAATAGGCTTTATGGCGAAAGCACACCAAACGATTATGTTAGGTCAGCGCCTAGTCACAGAAAACCATACAGCCATTTTCCAGCCAAGGAGAGGGCTCACAAAAGTCAGAAATAGCGATTCAATTAATCACTAACCTTTGATGATCTTCATCAGATGGCACTCACAGGAATTCATGTTACACAATAAATGTGTGTTTTGTTCGATAAAGTTAATCTTTATGTCCAAAAACCTCCTTTGAAATTGGTGTGTTATGTTCAGAAATGCATTGTCTCAAACAAACATCCGGTGAAAGTGCAGAGAGCCACATCAAATAACATAAATACTCATCGTAAACATTGATAAAAATAGTGTTAAACAAACAAAAGTGTTAGTGTTAAACAAACAAATAAAACAAACAAATAAAGATAAACTTCTCCTTAATGCAACCGCTGTGTCAGATTTCAAAAAGGCTTTACGGCGAAAGCACACTTTGCGATTATGCTAGGTCAGCACCTAGCCACAGAAACTCATACAGCCATTTTCCAAACAAGGAGAGGTGTCACAAAAGTCAGAAATAGCATGAAAATGAATCACTTACCTTTGATGATCTCCATCTGGTGGCACTCCCAGGTATCCATGTTAGACAATAAATGTTTGTTTTGTTCGATAATGTCCCTCTTTATGACCAAAAACCTCCTTTTTGTTTGCGTGTTTTGTCCAGTAATCCAAATGCACAAGGCGCGTTCACTAAGTCCAGACGAAAAGTTTTTAAAAAGTACAATAAAAGTTAGTAGAAACATGCCAAACGATGTTTAAAATCAATCCTCCGGTTGTTTTTGTCATAAATATTCAATAATATTTCAACCGGACTAAAGCTTCGTCAATAGGAAAGGAGAAACAAGAAAGGCGCGTTCCCGATCAGGCGCATGGCTGATGTCTGGAAATTTCCACTGTCCACTGATTGAAAGTGCTGTATCTCCCTAATATTTCAGAGTAAAAGCCTGAAACAATGCCTAAAGACTGGCCACATGTAGAGGAAGCCACAGAGCTCGTGAACTGGGTCCTAACGTCTTTGTATGGTGGATAGGCTTTCAATGGAAAAACAGCCTTTCAAAATAATAGTACTTCCTGGTTGGATTTTCCTCGGGTTTTCGCCTGCCATATCATTTCTGTTATACTCACAGACATTATTTTAACAGTTTTGGAAACTTTAGAGTGTTTTCTATCCAAATCTACTAATTATATGCATATCCTAGCTTATGGGCCTGAGTAGCAGGCAGTTTAATTTGTGCACGCTTTTCATCCAAAATTCCGAATGCTGCCCCCTACCCTAGTGAAGTTAACTTAACCAGGAACTGATTCAGGCTAGACTCCTGAGCCATCCCAGCCTTAAAGTGAGCTACCTCCACTACCAATCTGAGGTTTTGTTGGCGCTGCTCCTCCAGTGCTTGCTCCTGGAGAGCCTGCTGCTTCTGCTGGCTGAGGATGAACTGAGCCACCAGTTCCTCCATGGTAGTCTCTGTACGCTCAACACCACGGCACCCAAAGCTACTGAGATGCCCGCATTCTCCACCATATATGGTAACCGTGGGGTGTTGGGTTGAGCTTGCAGAGATTAACACAGAGACATGGAGGCTCTAGTCAGAAAACACGACTTTACTAGGCAACAAAATAAACATAACAACAAAATAACGTAGGTTTGGCTCGGCCCTTCTTCTCAGGTTCTGCTCTGTATCTGTCTCTCTGTTCCCCCTCGTGGTGTGCCACGGTGCTCCCTTTATGTGACCTGCATGGCTGATTGGCACTCTCCCCTAATTACCTCTACTTGGAGCCATCAGCGTCGGGGTGCCCAGCCCGTGTATTCCCAGCAGAGGGAGCCAACATCGCGGCACGTACCTCCCGTCTATCACCAACCGCTGGGGTAGACCTCCCGGGATACCACACCGCCTAAACATGTGTATCTGTCCTTATATGTGTTCCATTAAATGACACTGCTTTTTGTAGCAACAGCAGCCTAAATGGACACATCGGGGGGCTGGTGTAAAGGTGATGGGCAGGATGGGATGTTAGGGGTCCAAATTGAGGTGAAGTGGTAGACAGTAGTGTGAATCACCTCAAATCAAATAAAATGTATTCGTCACATACACGTTTTTAGCAGATGTTATCGCGGGTGTAGCGAAATGCTTGCGTTTCTAGCTCCAACAGTGCAGTAATATCTAACAATACACACAATCTAAAGTAAAGGAATGGAATTAAGAATATATAAATATTTGGACGTGCAATGTCAAAGCGGCATAGACAAAGATACAGTAGAATAGGATATAATACAGTATACAGTATACACTACCGTTCAAGAGTTTGGGGTCACTTAGAAATGTCCTTGTTTTTGAAAGAAAAGCACAAAAGGCACTGTGTTAACCTCAAAGCGGGCGAAGAAGGTGTTTAGCTTGTCCGGAAGCAAGACGTCCATGTCCCTGACGTGGCTGATTTGGTGAATTACGATGGTTCGCACTTTCAGTTTTGCGCGAATGTTACCATCTATCCACGGTTTCTGGTTAGGGTAGGTTTTACAGTGGGTACAACATCTCCTATACACTTCCTGATTAACTCAGTCACCGTATCAGTGTATTCGTCTATGTTGTTCTCGGAGACTACCTGGAACATATCCCAGTCCACTTGATTAAAACATTCTTGAAGTGTGAATTCTGATTGATCAGACCAGCGTTGAATAGTCCTTAGGACGGGTACTTCCTGTTTTAGTTTCTGCCTATAGGAAGATAGGAGCAAAATGGAGTCGTGATCAGATTTGCCAAAGGGAAGGCGGGGGAGGGCCTTGTAGGCCTCCTGGAAGTTGGAGGTTGAGTGTTTTAGCAGCGCGAGTACTACATTCAATGTGTTGATAGAACTTCAGTAACGTTTTACTCAAATTTCTTTGTTAAAATCCCCAGCTACAATAAATGCAACCTCAGGATATGTGGTTTCCAGTTTGCATAAAGTCCAGTGAAGTTTTTTGAGGGCCGTCGTGGTATCGGCTTGAGGGGGAATACACACATCTGTGACTATAACCAAAGAGAATTCTCTTGGGAGGTAATTTTTATTTTTATTTTACCGTTATTTTACCAGGTAAGTTGACTGAGAACACGTTCTCATTTGCAGCAACGACCTGGGGAATAGTTACAGGGGAGAGGAGGGGGATGAATGAGCCAATTGTAAACTGGGGATTATTAGGTGACCGTGATGGTAGAGGGCCAGATTGGGAATTTAATCAAATACAGTCGGCATTTGATTGTGAGGTATTCTAGGTCGGGTGAACAAAAGGACTTGAGTTCTTGTATGATCACAATCACACCACGAGTAGTTAATCATGAAACATACACCTGTACTTCTTCTTCCCAGAGAGATATTTATTCCTGTCTGCGCGATGAACTGAGAACCCAACTGGCTGAAAGGACTCAGACAGTATATCCCGAGAGCCATGTTTCCGTGAAACAGATTACGTTACAATCCCTGATGTCTCTCTGGAAGGAAATTCTTGCCCTGAGCTCGTCAACTTTATTATCCAGAGACTGAACATTAGCGAGTAATATACTCGGAAGTGGTAGGTGGTGTGCGCGCCTCCCGAGTCGGACTAAAAGTCCGCTCCGAGTGCCTCTTTTCCGCCGGCGGAGCTTTGGAACAGCCTCTGGGATCAGTTCAATTGCCCTGAGGTTACGAACAAAGTATCCGGTTCGGGAAAGTCGTAATGCTGATAATGCTGGTGAGTTACCACCGCTCTGATATCCAAAAGTTCTTCCCGGCTGTATATAATAACACAAAAAAAATCCTGGGCTAATAATGTAAGAAATAACACAGAAAAAAAACAAAATACTGCAAAGTTTCCTAAGAGCTTGAAGCACGGCAGCCCTATCCGTCGGCACCATTTTTGGTATGTGAGTGAGTATATGGCATATCATTATAAGTTCGTTAGAGATGGACTCAATTCCACCTCAATTGATATGTGATTTCCAATTGTTAGGGAGACCGTTGTGGTAAAGTAGTGAGGAGGCAGAAAAGATGATCCCAGTGCAATGCCCAGAATGGTGTACTACCGATCTACATAGAGGAGTTAGACAGCTAACTTAGGTCAACTCGGAGTTCAACTCGGGATAACCGGTGACACAAAAGTGGTTCACCTTTTAGCCAGGTCAATTTCTATGGCAACGAATCCTTCAGAACTAACCTGCTCCGGGGCAGGCTAACTCAGGGCAAACTCCACTTACACTGATTTAAGTGTTGGAGCCGTGAATTGAGGACTAATCAAATTAGATTCCCTCCCTCTCGCAAAGAGCGTGTCATAAAAAGAAATGCCCTAGTTATAGCTCATGATCTGAAAAACTGCTGTCCATAGCTATGAAATTAGCCCACTATATTCATATACTCTTTTGGTCAGACCTGTTCAGGCTGAAGCTTTATTTTCTCACCAGGTCTGTATAAAATCTGATCTCCACGTCTACTCATACAGCACATTGTGACATTTGCGTAATATGAAAAACACACCCGCGCACACACAGGCTCCAGTGTAACATTTTACACCGTGTTTAAGAAATCCATATGTTTGTGTATGTATGTTTATATGTGCGTTGGCTAATATATATGAATAGTTTAGTGGTTTATTTTGGAGGAAAGAGTGTATGCTTGTTACCTAGAAGGTTTTGTAAATAGCTTAGTGAGACACCAACAAATAGAGGAGAGGTGGTAAGGAAAGGTGACAACAGATTAGACCATCTTCCCAAACTTTTCTAGGCCGCAAACGCAGACAGATGCGCGCACACACACACACACACACACACACACACACACACACACACACACACACACACACACACACACACACACACACACACACACACACACACACACACACACACACACACACACACACACACACACACACACGTTATGGTTAATTATTTTTGGTATCACAAATGTTCTTCATTTGATGGAAGCTCCTATTATGGTGGAGTTTGTTGTTGATGAACTTTCCCTCTAAAATATCAAAGACAGAATGACATCATAGGTGACAGTATGGATGGACAGATGCTACTGTCTGATGTCTGTGTTTGCTGTCTCTCTCTCTCTCTCTCTCTCTCTCTCTCTCTCTCTCTCTCTCTCTCTCTCTCTCTCTCTCTCTCTCTCTCTCTCTCTCTCTCTCTCTCTCTCTCTCTCTGATTTGTGGTTATATTTATTCTCTAGTGGCTGGACGGTGTGGTGTTTCTGTCTCTCCAGACACGGTGTTTGATCTCAGTAGTCTTACACACACATTGTGACTTACACACACATTGGTCCCTGTCAGTAATGGTGAGCTTCAGACATTGTGTGTGCAATCAAACAGTAGTAATACAGTATAACCCAGACATTGTGTGTGCAATCTAACAGTAGTAATACAGTATAACCCAGACATTTGGTGTGCAATCTAACAGTAGTAATACAGTATAACCCAGACATTGTGTGTGCATTCAAACAGTACTAATACAGTATAACCCAGACATTTGGTGTGCAATCTAACAGTCTGTGTGTGTACTCCAGACCTTCTGTGTGTAATAAAGCAGTATTAGGGATGTGGGACATACTGAGTCCCTGAGATACTTTGACATGCCACTGGTTTGTAACAGTAGGAAGAGCAAAGATCCATTTACAGTATCAAAGATGGATCCCCCCAACACTCTCTCTTTACCCCTTTCTCTCACCCTCTCTGTCTCACATTACAGTATGAAGCGTTTGTCTTATAAATGTCAGCCGACCGCAAGGCTCTGGTCGGGTACTTCTTGTGTGACCTCTGACCCCTCCCCTGGGTGGCGTGTTTGCCCTGAGCTGGTTGAGGAGGAATGTAACTCTGTTCTGTTTGCTCCATCTGTGTCAGCGCTGCCACATGTCCCTTTCACATATCCACTGTATGTGTGCCCACCTGCCAATCATTTTTGTATATGTCACTCAACTTATGAAGTGTATGTGTGCCTGCTTGTCAGTTATGTGTGTACCCTCTGAACTCTCTGAACCCTGGGGCTGGGTCTCTGTATCAGTTGTTATGTAGTTATGTAGCTGTGTAGTTTTGATGTAGTTGTGTAACTGTTTAGCTTCTGAACCCTGGGGCTGGTTGCATATCTGGTGGTGCACTTGTAATTGTGATGAAGTTGTGTAGTTGTGTATTGGTATAGTGGTGATGTAGTGAGTAATATGTAATTGTGTAACTGTGTACTCTGATCTGTAGAGCTTGATGCGTGTATGTATCAGTTGTGGTGTAGATGTGTAGTTATGAGGAAGTTGTGTGGTTGTGATGCAGTTATTTAGTTGTAATGAAGTTGTGTAGTATGTAGTTGTATAACTGTGTACCCTCTGAACCCTGATGCTGGGTGTATAACTGTCTGTCTAGGATCCTCTCTCACATTCCTGCTCCAGGTGCTGTGTATTTTCCTTTCCATCCTGCATGAATCCCCATGTAAACCCCACAAGCTGAATGCATACATTACCTAAATACTTCGTAAAAGGTTTCATTTCTACCATAAACAGCAGAAGCATTTAAAATAGTCCCACGTTTTATACCCTGGCCTTCTGTGACAAAATCCCAAATCTCAATTTTATACTTTAAATCAGGGGTGGGCAACTCCAGTCCTCGAGGGCCTGATTGCTGTCACACTTTTGCCCCAGCCCCAGCTAACACATCTGACTCCAATAATCACCTAATCATGATCCTCAGTTTAGAATAACATTTGATTAATCAGCTGTGTTTGCTAGGGATGGAGAAAAAGTGTGACACCAATCAGGCCCTCGAGGACTGGAGTTGCCCACCCCTGATTTAAAGTGTAAAATTGAGATTTGGGATTTTGTCGCTGAAGGCCAGTGTCACGACTTCCGCCGAAGTTGGCTCCCCTGCCTGTTCGGGCGGTGCTCGGCGATCGTCGTCACCGTTCTACTAGCCGCCACCGATCCCTTTTTCGTTTGTCTGTTTGTTTTGTCTTATTAGTTTCACCTGTGTTTCTGTTGTTTTCGGTTAATGAGCTTCCCTATATTTAGTAGGTAGACCCGCCCTTGTTTTGTGCGGGATTGTCTTTATGTTACGTGTGTGTGTTTTAGGTAGAGGTGTATTATTTTACTATTTACTTGGCACCCTGTGTTTTGGGTTATCAAGTTGTTCTCTACACCCTGTATGTTTGGGCTTATCATTTTTTGTGTGCAATAGTAAAAGGAGCACTTTTCCCAAGTGGAACTCTCTGCTTCTGATTCCTTCACCCACCTAGTCCCGCGTGACAGCCAGGGTATAAAACGTGGGACTATTTTACCTATTCTGTCTCTTGTTGACAAATAAGTGGTCTAAATTGTATGCCTACCACAGACAGAAAATGTGCAGAATAAGATGGAGTTAACAGAATTTCTTCCAGAGACCACTTGCGAGCCAGGACTCTCTTAATGGACTGAGCCAGGTACTCCCAAACTGGGGTACACAGTACGAAACCGGCCAGAGGGAAGGTCCCGAGGACAAGGAGCGGGCCGATCCGGGTGGTGCAGATGGAAATCACAGATGATGTTGGGATCCAGAATGTCCTGCATCGGAACACAACACCACTCCTCTGGGCTGTACCCCTCCCAGTCCACCAGGTACTGGAGCCAACCCCCACGATGTTGGGAGTCCAGTAGGGATTTGACGGCATAGGCGGGACCTCCCTCGATGTCCTGGGGGACAGTATCAGCCTGGGGACTAGGAAACACCTATACGTCACCTCGGTGACCCTCCGAAGAACCTTGAATGGCCCCACAAACCGAGTGCTCATTTTCTTGCATGGTAGGCGGAGTGGGAGGTTCCTGGTAGAGAGCCAGACACGATCCCTAGGATGGAACATGGGAGCCTCACTGCAGTGGCGGTCCACCTGCTCCTTCTGACAGTGGACGTCTTTAAGGGAGTCAGCCCGGTGGAGGAGTGACGTAACAAATTCTGAGCGTACTCCGTCCATGGAAGGAATCGGGCCCACTCTCCCTGCCGGTCCTGGCAGTGACTCTTCAGGAACCTCCCCTGCTCCTGTTAAATCCTCTCCACCAAGGTAGGCTACCAATACCCCTCAGAGACAGATTGAGTAGTACGAGAAATACCTGGATGTCCAGCGACGACAGCTGTGTGCGCCCAGTTCAGCAGCCAATCCCTTGTCCCTGTGGGAATGTTGATGCGCTCAGGAAGACAGGTAGTGGGTGCGGGCTCCCTCTCCAGAGCCTGGCGAATGTCCACATCTACGTCCCAGACCACAGGGACTACGACTCGAGAGGAAGGGATTATAGGTGCATTCAGAAATCTCTCCCAAATCGCGGAGACAGGACAGGGCATCGGCTTTGGTGTTCTTTGAACCTTGGTGATAGGTCAGCGTGAAGTCAAATCTCATAAAGAAAAGGGCCCACCTTGCTTGCCGCGGATTCAGCCTCCTCGCTGTCCATATGTACTCCAGGTTCTTATGGTCAGTGAGGATGATGAATGCGTCCTGGCGCCCTCCAGCCAGTGTCTCCACACCAGCCAGTGTCTCCACTTGGCGCCCTCCAGCTAGTGTCTCCACAGTTTCTTAGAGTAATACGCACACGGATCAAATTATTGTGGATTACCTTGTCGTTGAGACAGAACTGCCCCCACGCCCACCTCTGAAGCGTCCACCTCCACCACAAAGGGTATCGTGGGATCTGGGTGTTTCAGCTATGGGGATGAGGTGAAACGTCCCTTCAGTAGGCGGAAGGACTCGTCAGCTGATGGACTCCACACCAACCTACAGGGACCACCCTTGAGGAGAGAGGTGAGAGGATCGGCAAAGGAGCTGAAGTTCCTGATGAAACGGCGATAGAAGTTGGCAAACCCCAAAAACCGTTGTAACCCCTTTATGGTGGTTGGGACTGGCCATGACCTGACCGCATCTACCTTCTTGACGTCCATCTTCATCTTCCTTGCGGGCTGATTTGGTAGCCTAAGATGGAGACAGCCTCCTGATGAAACTGGCACTTCTCAGCATTGGCAAACAGTTGGTTAGCCAGCAGGCATTCCAGGACTACTCGGACATGAGCGATGTGATCCTCCAAGGTAGCCGAGTAGACCAGGATGTCATCGATATACACTACCACCTGGCGTCCGAGCATGTCCCCGAATACCTCAATGACGAATGCCTGGAACACTGACGGACCATTGGCTAAGACAAAAGGATTCACCAAGTACTCGTAGTGACCAGACATCATGCTAAAACCTGTCTTCCATTCATCCCCCTCCTGGATGCGGATGAGATTGTATACACTCCGCAGGTCCAATTTGGTAAAGAACCGGGCCCCGCAGAGCTGTTTGATGACTGCCGGCACCAACGGGAGAGGGTAACGGTATTTGGTGGTGATATCATCGAGTCCTCAGTAATCAATACAAGGGCGTAACCCTCCATCCTTCTTGGCCATGAAGAAGAAGCCTGCAGATGCAGGAGAAGTGGACATGCGGATGAAACCTTGCTGGAGCGCCTCATGCATGTACTCCTCCATGGCCTTGGTTTCAGCCACCGACAGAGGGTAGATGCGGGCGGGCAGAGCCTGCAAGCAGGTACATGGCACATTCTCAGGGGCGATGAGGAGGGAGACAGGTGGCGCGGGTTTTGGAAAATACTGTACCTCCTGCAGGTCCTGGTACACCTCCGGGATGTTGGGCTGAAGGGCAACCACAGAACTCACAACTGACATGGAACCACAGGGGAAGGGAAAGCAGGTCATCCGGAATTCAGGTGTCCAGTCCGTGACTTTCATCCTCAATGAAGTGACAGTAAACTAGTGTGATCAACACCAAAAAGGGTTTGGCAGGAAGTGATGAAAAGGGGATACTCACACCTGACCCAGGAGGTGGAAGATCATGTGACCATCCATCTGCTCTCGTGGATCCTGAGTTGGGACGTGTCGGATAGAGCTGGTGCTGGTGCCCTCCTTGACCACAATAGAGACAGAGCCCCAGCTGTCATCATCTGCGTTGCTCCACCGCTGGGAGGCATGTGACCCCTACCTCCATGGGTTCAGGCTCCGATCCAAAGTGTTCACTGAGGGAGGGAGAGTAGCGATGAGATTACCAACACTCCTGAAGTAGGTCATCCAGATGGATGGCCATCACAATGAGTGCGCCCAAAGAGAGGTTGTCGTCTCGACAGGCCAGTTCTGTCTGGACCTCCTTGCGCAGTCCTCTTCTGAATAGCGTACAAAGCGCCGGCTTATTCCAATGCGCTGGATGCTGCTACTGTCCGGAAGGTGAGCGCGTACTCGGAAGCAGTCTGGTCCTCCTGCCATAGTTGGAGTAGCTGCTCACCCCCCTCTCTGCCATCCGGTGGTTGATCGAAGATACCTCTGAACAGAGCCATGAACCCCTCATACGAATCCAGCTCCTCCTCTCCTCTCTCCCAGATGGCTAGAGTGCCGTCATATTTATCCAGGAGGGACAAACGGGCATCGCTGACCTGCGTCGGTTGTTGAATGGACTGGCTCGCTGGGTCGACTGGTGGTATCCCCCGCTAGGTGAAGTCAACGCCTCTCGTTTATGTTCGAGATGTTGAACGCTGCGAAGAACCTCTTCCATAGCCGTCCCCAGTTGCGCCAGCTAGTCGTGGTGTTGACGAAGTAGGTATCCCTGTTTGTCAACGCTGGGAGTCGAGAAGCAGGTGGTAAGTTTAATAGAACAAAGAACATGGACCATTACAACATAGGAGTAGCGTCGTGAAACAATACTGCCTGAGGAATGAACCTAAGGGAGTGCCAGATAAAGGGGAGGTAATGAGTGAGGTAATGGAGTCCAGGTGTGGCTCATGATGAAGCACAGGTGCGCGTAATGATTGATTCCAGGTACGCGTGATGATGGTTGCCAGGACTGGTGGTTAGTAAACCGGCGACGTCGACAGCCGGAGGGGAGGAGCGGGAGTAGATGTGGCATAGAGAAAGCATTATCCTACTGTATAAACTGGCAAACCCACAAATACGCTGTCAAACTCAAAATCTCCCCATAGAAATATTGATAGGCATGGATTTAACCTATAGAGAGACATTAGAGACTGTATAAACCATACTAAACTACTGCAATGTCAGTCTTTTTTCACTCAGAAGCTACGTTTTGCTATAATTAATTGAAACTGGTGCTCTGGCAGTTTATGGTATAGTTGAGATGTAAGAGTTTGTTACCGTAGTAGTATTTAACGGTGGAAAGAGAAGACCATTCTAGGGACGATTGAACTCAAAGGAGGAACAAATAAGCACTAACTATACTGGAGTCAGAGTTCAACTTCTGCGGGGTCGTTACAGGCAGAAGATGCCTTCATGGGGGCCTAGTGAATGTGAGTGTGGGTGTGTGTGTGGCTTTATTACTAGGTCTCCCACGAAGTACACAAAGGGTGTAAAACCGTCTCATTTCATGCTGTGTGCTCACATACACACTAGACACATACTGTAAAGCACACACAATACACATCACGGTGTTCTAACATTGTTAAGAGGTGGAAGCAGTGAGCATTGGAGGAATTTCACCGTTTTGTATCACAAAGACAATATTTAGCACTCTCAGTTAGCCAGGGCTAAACACACACACACACACACAGTTGTGGCACAGGTCAGTATTTCACATTTTCCAAGGCAACATAACAAGCATTTATCTTCAAAATATCATCCTTGCTCCAAAGTTACAACAGTATGAATTTACGTTAAGGATACAGTGTCTATCAAGCAAACTCTTCCCCCCCAGTCTTAACACTCACGTATGAAAGTTGTCACACCTGTTAGCCAGAGGTTTCTTTCAGTGAATTCAGCAGCAGAAAAAAAGTATTTCCTTTCAAATAAAGCTATATGGAGACAGGGGAATGAAAAACTAGAGTGGAAATGTCTGTGCTCTGTTTAGAATGTAGTGAAATTAGCTGTTTAAAAATGTGTTTTTAGCGATCAGAGTTTGTTTTTGAAAACATCTTAAATATAATAGGTATCACCACTAAAAGCTGAAACCTTTCGATCAAAATTAGTTCAATATCAGTTTGACCTAAAAACAACATTCACATTACATATCCCTCGCATAAACTGGGTGACCAGTTTGGATTGAAGAAGGCTCTTTCTGTGCCCTCAGTATAGGGAACCTACTCCTTCTACTAGTCTGCCATGCATCGGCTTGTTCTCAAAGGTGCACCTATACCTTCCACTTCCCCAGAGGAAACTAAGTAGAACCAACTAATTCAGCCAAGAAGCAAAACAAGAAACAAACAGTTCCTTTAGCTAAAACTCCACCCCTCATCCATACAAACAAGTGCAGGTGCCGGGAAAACGGAATGCTCCGGACCCTTGAGCATGTGTATTAGTCCCACCCGGTTCTAGTGGAGTCATGGATGTGACAAGCCACAGGCACCTCTCTGAGACCTGAGGTTTACAGACATGCTCCATAGCAACTATAGTTTCACACACAGCCATTTACCTTGGCTAGCTAGGCCATTCTTTGAGTAATGATTATGGTTCCTCTTACAGTGCTACTGTGTGGACTTGAAAACCCCTCTGTTGTGGTGTGTTTAGTGTTATGGCTGGAGCACTCCCGGTAGCCGTCCCATATGTCACAGACAGGCATGGCAGCAGATACACAAAGTGTCCCAGTGTCACTCGGATGCAGGCTAGACTGTTTGCCCATGATGACTCCACTCCTGTGAGGCTGTCCTCTTTGGGAGTTTTCCTAAATTGATTAATTTGCTGACAGACAGACCCTTTACACCAGATAGAACTCACCTGCTGAGGGTAGGTAGAGAAGTCTGTTGTCTTGGAGATTTCAAACACATTTAGGTCAACACAGTGAGTCCGGCTATGACCTACAGGCAGGCCGACAGACAGGCAGGCAGGCCACCACTCACACTGTTTACTGTAGATCAGAACCAGAGAGCATTTTTGGCACCAACAATGGCTTTGGTCAGTTTGCTATGAGTCCATCATCTCAGAAATGTTTTTTTTATCTAATGTGTTTGACATTGACATTTTCCACCACCTGCCTGAGAGAGAGAGAGAGAGAGAGAGAGAGAGAGAGAGAGAGAGAGAGAGAGAGAGAGAGAGAGAGAGAGAGAGAGAGAGAGAGAGAGAGAGAGAGAGAGAGAGAGCGAGCGAGCGAGCGAGAGAGCGAGAGAGAGAGAGGGGGGATCAAATGTATACAATTCTAGCAGAAAACCTAAGAATGAAACCTATCCAACCAAAAACACAGAGACCCAGAAAACTAGAACCTACGCCTTCACTATGGGAAAACACTAAATACACTTTTCTAAACACTGAAACAGTACAGAAATAAACTAAGAAAAAAATTACGAACAGTATGTCAGAAAACATCTCAATGTGATTGAAGAATCCACATAATCAAATCCCTGCTGGGAAAATTGGAACACACTAAACAAACAACAACGCAAAGAGCTATCTATCCAAAATGAGATGTATGGATAAACTACCTATCCAACATTTTCGGCCATATTACAACGAACCAAGAGCAAACAAATATACATGATAATTTGCAAAACTTAGAATCAGCTATTAAAGACTACCAGAACCCACTGGATTCTCCGATTACATTGGATGAGCTACAGGGTGAAATACAAACCCTCCTACCCAAAAAGGCCTATGGTGTTGATCGTATACGAAACAAAATAATAAAATATACAGACCACAAATTCCAATTGGCTATTCTTAAACTCTTCAACATTAACCTCAGCTCTGGCATCTTCCCCAATATTTGGAACCAAGGTCTGATCACCCAAATCCACAAAAGTGGAGACAAATTTGACCTCAATAATTACTGTGGTATCTGCGTCAAAGGTAACCTCTGAAAAATATTATGCAGTATCATCAACAGCAGACTCCAACATTTCCTCAGTGAAAACAATGTCCTGAGCAAATGTCAAATTGGCTTCTTACCAAAATATCAGACGACAAACCACATATACACCCTGCACTCCCTAATTGACAAACAAACCAAAACAAATGCAAAGTCTTCTCATGCTTTGTTGATTTCCCAAAAACTTTTGACTCAATTTGGCATGAGGGTCTGCTATACAAATTGATAGAAAGCGATGTTGGGAAGGAAATATATGATATTATAAAATCAATGTATACAAACAACAGGTTTACAGTTAAAATTGAAAATAAACACATATTTCTTTCCTCGGAGCCATGGAGGGAGTCAGGGATGCAACATGAGCCTCAAACTCTTCAACATACACATACACATATATATATATACTGAACAAAAATATAAACGCAACATGTAAAGTATTGGTCCCATGTTTCATGAGCTGAAATAAAAGATCCCAGAAATGTTCCATACGCACAAAAAGCTTATTTATCTCATATTTTGTGCACATGTTTGTTTACATCCCTGTTAGTGAGCATTTCTCCTTTGCCAAGATAATCCTTCCACCTGACAGTTGTGGCATATCAAGAAGCTGATTAAACAGCATGATCATTACACAGGTGCGCCTTGTGCTTGGGACAATAAAAGTCCACTCTAAAATGTGCAGTTTTGTCACACAACACAATGCCATAAATGTCTCAAGTATTGAGGGAGTGTGCAATTGGCATGCTGACTGCAGGAATGTCCACCAGAGCTGTTGTCAGAGAATTAAATGTTTATTTTCTTACCTAAGCCGCCTCCAACGTCGTTTTAGAGAATTTGGCAGCACGTCCAACCGGCCGCACAACCGCAGACCACGTGTAACCATGCCAGCCCAGGACCTCCACATCCGGCTTCTTCACCTGCGGGATCATCTGAGACATGCCACCCTGATAGCTGATGAAATTGTGGGTTTGCACAACCAAAGAATTTCGGCACAAACTGTCAAAAACCATTTAAGGGAAGCTCATCTGCGTGCTCGTCGTCCTCACCAGCGTCTTGACTTAACTACAATTCTGCGTCGTAACCGATATCAGTGGGCAAATGCTCACCTTCGATGGCCACTGGCAGTCTGGAGAAATGTGCTCTTTATGGATGAATCCAGGTTTCAACTGTACCAGGCAGATGGCAGACAGCTTGTATGGCGTAGTGTGGGTGAGCGGTTTGCTGATGTCAAAATTGTGAACAGAGTGCCCCATGGTGGCAGTGGAGTTATGGTATGTGCAGGCATAAGCTACGAATAACAAACATAATTGCATTTTATCGATGGCAATTTGAATGCACAGAGATATCGTAACGAGATCCTGAGGCCCATTGTCGTGCCATTCGTCCGCTGCCATCACCTCATGTTTCAGCATGACAATGCACGGCCCCATGTCACAAGGATCTGTACACAATTCCTGGAAGCTGAACATGTTCCAATTACTCCACGGCCTGCATACTCACCAGACATGGAGCTGTGTCTCAGTAAGACAAAAATAAGGTTGTTCCAAAAAAGGTACAGTTGCCCAGGGCAACAAATTATATCTAGACAGCGCTACCCTAAAGAACACAAAGAATTATAACTACCTCTGCCTAAAAATCAACATCAGAGGTAACTTCCGCAAGGCTGTTAACGATCTAAGAGACACGGCAAGAAGGGCTTTCTATACAATTAACAAAATGGAACAAACACCCAACTGAGACTGCATGCAGAATTCTGCAAAAAATAACCTTAATGTACAACAGAAAACCCCAAACAAGGCATGCAGAGCAGAATTAGGACTATACCCGCTAATTATCAAAATCCACAAAAGAGCTGTTAAATTCTACAACCACCTAAAAAGAAGTGATGCCCACACATTCCACCACAAAGCCTTCACCTACGGAGAGATTGACCTAGAGAAGAGTCCCCTCAACCAGCTGGTTCTGGGGCTCTGTTTACTAATACAAACAAACCCCACAGAGCAGCAGGACAGCAACACAATTAGACCCAACCAAATGATGAGAAAACAAAAACTAACAATTTGACCCACTGGAAAGAATCAACCAAAAAACACAGCAAACTGGAATGCTATCTGGCCCTAAACAGTGAATACGTAGTAGCAGAATGCATGACCACTGTGACAGACCCAAAATTAAGGAAATCCTTGACTATGTACAGACTCAGTGAGCATAGCCTTGCTATTGAGAGAGGCCGCCATAGACAGACCTGGCTCTCAAGAGAAGACTGGAAACGTATGACCGTATTAGACACACATATTTCCCGCAGATCACACAGACCCACAAAGAATTTGAAGACAAATCAAACATTGATAAACTCCCATATCTGTTAGGCGAAAATCCGCAATGTGACCTGTTGCCATGACAACAGTGCAACCAGTGGAGCACAAACAACACTGTTAATAAAACCAATATTTATCTGTTTACTTATCTTCCCCTACTATTCGTACTACAACTATTTGCACATTGATAAATACAATGTGCATAGCTGGTAATATAACATTTGAAACGTCTTTATACTTTACTGTTGAAACCTTTATGAGTGCAATGTGTACTGTGCATTTTTTGTTTTTTGTTTCTTCTCTCTTTTGCGTGTGAGAGGACAGAGAGAGCTAGAGAGATGTTAATTTTTTATTGTTTATTTCACTTTTGTTTATTATCTATTTCACTTGCTTTGGCAATGTAAACATATGTTTCCCATGCCAATAAAGCGGCTTATTCCAAGATGGCGTAGCAGCCGGACGTGTGTTTTGTCTTGTCTTGTCCCGTGTAAAAAGTAATCTTCCTCGTTTTTACCGTATATATTTCATATATATTTCAGTCACTCTTTCCATCTACGGACTGAATATACTTTCCTGCAATCCGCCTCACCCAATGTGGTACAGATCTGATATTTTTATACTTTAGAACCGGAATCCCCATCAGAAGCTAGCCAGCTAACTAGCTACTAGCTAGTAGGCAGTTAGCCACTGCTAGTGGTCTTCACCGTTAACTCGGACACCAGCCAGCTTCTGCTCGGTCAATACCTGCCAGTCTGCACAGCGCGATATCAACCCAGAGCATATCGGACTGCTTTTTCTCTACCACATCATTCCTACTGCAAGCTCTGGACCAGTACACCGGATCATCACAGCTAACTAGCTGCAACCTGAGTGGCTACTGCTGGCTAACGCCTCTGTCCTCAAGCAAGCACCAGTTAGCCTTGAGCTAGCCTCATCGCCTCATCGTCGCCTAGGTTTACCTCCACTGTACTCACATCCTCTGTCCCACCACGCCCAGAAAACGCTCCTTTTATTCTCTGTTCCCAACACACGAGACAACCAGTTCTTATAGACTTTAGCCGTACCCTTATCCTACTCCTCCTCTGTTCCTCTGGTGATGTAGAGGTTAACCCAGGCCCTGTAGCCCTCAGCACCACACCTATTCCCAAGCCCCAGGCACTCTCAATTGTTGACTTCTGTAACCGTAAATACCTTGGTTTCATGCATGTTAACATCAGAAGCCTCCTCCCTAAGTTGGTTTTATTCACTGCTTTAGCACACTCCGCCAACCCTGATGTCCTAGCCGTGTCTGAATCCTGGCTTAGGAAGGCAACCAAAAATTCAGAAATTTCATTCCCCAACTACAACATTTTCCGGCAAGATAGAACTGCCAAAGGGGGTGGAGTAGCAATCTAATGCAGAGGTAGCCTTCGGAGTTCTGTCATACTATCCAGGTCTGTGCCCAAACAATTCACGCTTCTACTTTTAAAAATCCACCTTTCCAGAAATAAGTCTCTCACCATTGTCACTTGTTATAGACCTCCCTCAGCCCCCAGCTGTGCCCTGGACACCATATGTGAATTGATTGCCCCCCATCTATCTTCAGAGTTCGTACTGTTAGGTGACCTAAACTGGGATATGCTTAACACCCTGGCCGTCCTACAATCTAAGCTAGACTCCCTCAATCTCACACAAATTATCAAGGAACCTACCAGGTACAACCCTAAATCCGTAACCATGGGCACCCTCATAGATATCATCCTGACCAACTTGCCCTCTAAATACACCTCTGCTGTCTTCAACCAGGATCTCAGCGATCACTGCCTCATTGTCTGCATCCGTAAAGGGTCGGCGGTCAAACAACCACCTCTCGTCACTGTCAAATGCTGCCTTAAACACTTCAGCGAGCAGCCCTTTCTAATCAACCTGGCCCGGGTATCCTGGAAGGATATTGACCTCCTCCCATCAGTAGAGGATGCCTGGTTGCTCTTTAAAAGTGCTTTCCTCACCATCTTACATAAGCATGCCCCATTAAAAAAATGTAGAACTAAGAACAGATATAGCTCGTGGTTCACCCCAGACTTGACTGCCCTTGACCAGCACAAAAACATCCTGTGGCGTACTGCATTAGCATCAAATAGCTATGCAATAGATATGCAACTTTCAGGGTCGTCAGAAATCAATATACACAGTCATTTCGGAAAGCTAAGGCTAGCTTTTTCAAACAGAAATTAGCATCCTGTAGCACTAATTTCCAAAAGTTTTGGGACACTGTAAAGTCCATGGAAAATAAGTGCACCTCCTCCTAGCTGCCAACTGCACTGAGGCTAGGAAACCCTGTCACCACCGATAAATCTACGATAATCGTTAATTTCAATAAGCATTTTTCTACGGCTGGCTATGCTTTCCACCTGGCTACCCCTTCCCCGGCCAACAGCTCTGCACCCCCCGCAGAAACTTGCCCAAGTCCCCCCCGCTTCTCCTTCACCCAAATCCAGACAGCTGATGTTCTGAAAGAGCTGCAAAATCTGGATCCCTACAAAGCAGCTGGGCTAGACAATCTGGATCCTGTCTTTCCAAAATTATCAGCCTAAATTGCTGCAACCCCTATTACTAGCCTGTTCAACCTCTCTTTCGTATCGTCTGAGATCCCCAAAGATTGGAAAGCTGCCGCGGTCATCCCCCTCTTCAAGGGGGAGACACTCTAGACCCAAACTGTTATAGACCTATATCCATCCTGCCCTGCCTTTCTAAAAAACAATCGAAAGCCAAGTTAACAAACAGATCACCGACTATTTTGAATCCCACCGTACCTTCTCCACTATGCAATCTGGTTTCCGAGCTGGTCATGGGTGCACCTCAGCCACGCTCAAGGTCATAAACGACATCATAACTGCCATCGATAAAAGACAGTACTGTGCGGCTGTCTTCATCGACCTGGCCAAGGCTTTCGACTCTGTCAATCACCACATTCTTATCGGCAGACTCAATAGCAATGCCTTCTCAAATGACTGCCTCGCCTGGTTCACCAACTGCTTCTCAGATAGAGTTCAGTGTGTCAAATCCGAGGGCCTGTTATCCGGACCTCTGGCAGTTTCTATGGGGGTGCCACAGGGTTCAATTCTCGGGCCGACTCTCTTCTCTGTATACATCAATGATGTCGCTCTTGCTGCTGGTGATTCTCTGTTCCACCTCTACGCAGACGACACCATTCTGTATACATCTGGCCCTTCTTTGGACACTGTGTTAACAAACCTCCAAACGAGCTTCAATGCCATACAACACTCCTTCCGTGGCCTCCAACTGCTTTAAATGCTAGTAAAACTAAATGCTTGCTCTTCAACCGATTGCTGCCCGCACCCGTTCGCCCGACTAGCATCCCTACTCTGGACGGTTTTGTCTTAGAATATGTGGACAACTACAAATACCTAGGTGTCTGGTTAGACTGTAAACTCTCCTTCCAGACTCACATTAAGCATCTCCATTTCAAAATGAAATCTAGAATCGGCTTCCTATTTTGCAACAAAGCCTCCTTCACTCATGCTGCCAAACATACCCTCGTAAAACTGACGATCCTACCGATCCTTGACTTCGGCGATGTCATTTACAAAATAGCCTCCAACACTCTACTCAGCAAATTGGATGTAGTCTATCACAGTGCCATCCGTTTTGTCACCAAAGCCCCATATACTACCCACCACTGCGACCTGTATGCTCTCATTGGCTGGCCCTCGCTACATATTCGTCGCCAAACCCACTGGCTCCAGGTCATCTATAAGTCTTTGCTAGGTAAAGCCCTGCCTTATCTCAGCTCACTGGTCACCGTAGCAACACCCACCCGTAGCACGCGCTCCAGCAAGTATATTTCACTGGTTATCTCCAAAGCCAACACCTCTTTTGCTGCCTTTCCTTCCAGTTCTCTGCTGCCAATGACTGGAACGAATTGCAAACATCACTGAAGCTGGAGACTCTCCCTCTCTAACTTTAAGCATCAGCTGTCAGAGCAGCCTACCGATCACTGTACCTGTACACAGCCCATTTGTAAATAGCACACCCAACTACCTCATCCCCGTATTGTTATTTCTTTTATAAAAATGTTTTGGTCTTTTGCACCCCAGTATCCCTACTTGCACATCATCATCTGCACGTCTATCACTTCATTGTTAGTGCTAAATTGTAATTAATTTGCCTCTATGGCCTATGTATTGCCTTACCTCCCTAATCTAGATTTTTATATTGTGTTATTAACTGTACGTTTGTTTATCCCATGTGTAACTTTGTGTTGTGGTTTTTGTCGCAATGCTTTGCTTTATCTTGGCCAGGTCGCAGTTGTAAATGAGAACTTGTTCTCAACTGGCCTACCTGGTTAAATAAAGGTAAAAAAATACATGTTAAAATGCCAATTGAATTGAATTGAGAGAGAACGAGAGGGGGAGAGGGGGAGCGAGAGAGAGAGAGAGAGAGAGAGAGAGAGAGAGAGAGAGAGAGAGAGAGAGAGAGAGAGAGAGAGAGAGAGAGAGAGAGAGAGAGAGAGAGAGAGAGAGAGAGAGAGAGAGAGAGAGAGAGAGAGAGAGAGAGAGAGAGAGAGAGAGAGAGAGAGAGAGAGAGAGAGAGATGCAGTTGCCTAGAACTATCAAAGCCCTCACGGAAAAAACACAATTTGTGAAAATGTTCATTTGATTTTCACATGTGAAGGGTATTTCACATGTGAAACTGCAGATTTCACATGTTTTTTTGTAAGGGAAGTGATGAAATGTCATAGGGGTTTTAAGGTAAGTGGTGCGATGTTCAGATAAAATGTGTAAAAAAAAAAGCTGTACCAATCTTTCATCAATGACAATATGATTACATTTGACATGATCACTCAGTACTGAATATTCAATATGACCTAGGATTTGAACTCACAGCCTCTGGATTTGGATTGCTCTGGTCGTTCTGCTGCACCACGAAGTCTGTTGCATTCTCAGAAGTCCCCTACACATAATACATCTCTGCATTTAGCAAAACAGTGCCATGTGCACTGCTATTTTAGTTAATCTGACTATTCTCTCATCATTGATTTAATTTAGTTATCTCAGCAAGTTGATTGTCTTCTGTAAAGTTGTCTAATGTTGGTGGGGCATATATATATTTTTTATGTTACTCCTGAATCACTATGATGAATATAAACGTATTTCTTCAGTGTATTATACAAAGCTGAGATTTACTTTGAAGTCCTAAGTGTAGGAATACAGGTGAAATCAGTCATTGACACAGACATAGTGTCGCAGCAGGAAGACTGAAACAGGTTGTGAGTTCAAAGTCGAGGTGAGGACATGTTGAATAATAATGAATGTATAAATTAACATACACTCATGTGTGTCAAATATGTACGTGGAAAACACTGCGGCTATTTCGTGACAACCTAGTGACTTCTTGTTTGAATGGCATCATGTGAACATTTTAATCCACGTGAAAGGTTATGTGAAATATCATCCCATGTGAAGTGTTCCATAACCACATGGTTTCACATGAAAAATCATGCAATGTTTTTCCATCAGGGGGAACGTAGTTTTACTGTCAATAATAAAGTTCTTTGGGTGTAATAACCTTCCATGAATTTACATGAATCACTGTCAGAAAGGTGAAGTTGGATTGACTATTGTTGCATGCATAATTAAGCACAACTCTGTTTAAGGGAAGTCTGGCTCCACATGTCAATCAGGTGGATTGTTTGTGGCGTGCTTGCCTGCCATGTCGCCTGCCTTATTGTGATATCTAGCGATGGTGACAGTTTGAGTAGGGTGGAATGCTACTGGGGTAGAAGAGTGGCTTGGCAAATGACTGTATGCTATACACCACTGTTTTCTGTCTGTCTTGAGTCAGACATGGGTTGGGGACACAGCCAATATTTACAGTCATTATACCCATTATTTCAATATGTCCTCAACCACTAGCCAGACACATTAAGTAGTACCTGTGTGTAAGTCTAGCTCGGGTTAATATAAGACATTTACTGAGGGGGTTGGAGGGCAGGGATATGAAAGGCATAACTTGTAGTTGTAAATGAATACCCACTGGACACAGACGTCAATTCAACTACTATTCCACGTTGGTTCAACGTTATTTCATTGAAATTGGTTCATTGTCAGTTATTTGAAATGAGGTGGAAACAACGTTGATTCAACCAGTGTGTGCCCAGTGGGTAGGGACGTGAATGAAGCTCATTCATGTGTAGTCGTGTTTAATGACAACCATGTGGCTCACTTCTTAGTTCCCACTTAGTGCCCCTTTTCTGTGTTATGAGTATAACAGGCTCCTTGAAACACTATGTTTTGTTGATGGGACTTTGGTTCGTGTTCACAGCCATAAATCAAAAGTCTTCAGATAATCCAGTGAGGCTTGTGTAAATATTTTGATGAGCACAAGGACGGAATGTATTTCCATCATTCATTACTTGTTGTTGGTAAGATGGAAGCATTCCCAGCTACCACACACATTTGCTTTGGGGGGGGGGGGGGGGGGGGGGGGGTGAAAGGGCTGGAGATGGCAGGTAGGTGCCACACGTATTTATTATATCCTTGGCAAAAGTTAGTTTTCAGTAACATATCTGCATTTTACGCTTTCGAAACATCACTGTAAATGTAGCCACTCAGCCCCCTGACAAGTAGGATTAAGCCACTGCCTTTCTAGATTACAAAAGAAAACACAAAGAGTGTTGAAGTGCACCTATTGGACTTCCCCATCGTTCATAGAGGGATCCCAGCATGCTCTCTGTTTGTCTCAGGTCAACACTGAGCACCGTGCGCATTCCTCACATAGCTGCACATCACTTCAGAATCCTCTACCCACAATCCCGTTCAGCTAACAGCAGCCATATTTATGGCCCACAATCTTCTCCTTTCGCCTAGTTACTCTGAGTGTGTGCGTGTGTACGTGTGTATGTGCGTGGGTGTGCGCGTGCGTACGTACTGTATGTAAATCAAATTCTCCCTATACGTAGAGATGGGACTCCATACGTAGCCCAGCCTGGCATCTCAGTTAACCCCTGACCTCCCAGGTACCAGCTGCAGTGATGCGTGCTAGGTCATATCCTGTGGTCATGGTCTGGTCATATCCTGTCTTACTTCTTCTTAGAATCATCACCCTATTCTTCATCCAACAGTCTGGGCATCCCTTACTCTAACCCATACTCTACCCTCCCATCCATCATCTTCCCCATTGCTCATATACCCCTCCTTACCATACCTTAACCTTCCCTAATCTCAACCCAACATTGTCTCTAACCCTGAGCCTATTTAATAAGGGTGTTTTGTCTGTCTGTCTGTCTCATGTGTCTTAGCTAAGCACAGTGAATTGTGCAGGATCCTAACTGATATCTCTTGTGATGAAGCTGTCCCTGTCTACAGTAGTCCTGACCTTACATCCAGCCAGGCCAAGAGTAACAAGTGACAGAAAGCTGGGAGAAATATGAAACACATAAAAAGCAATGTAAAAGTCTCCTCACTCTGACACAGGAAAATAAATGTACTTCTTCAAACATTTCACTACCATGACATAATTATGTGTGGTCGTTCGCCAGACAAAGACAAGATAGTTCATTGAGAGAGGTGAAATCGATTCTCACATAGCGTCAAAACACAAGAAGTGGCATGATTCACCTGGACAGCACAAACATGAGGTATAGGCCTGTTATAGGCCTGTGTGTCCGTGTGCACGCGTGTGTGTGTGTTGGACAGAACCAAAACAGATTTAAAGGAGCTGAGGAGGGGAGAGAAGAGCAGTTGAAGAGGATTGATGAGATCAGGCTGCTAAATTCAAGGGATGGGTACGGAACATGAAAAAGCCAAACAGCAACAAAGCCATATTTGACTAAAAACCTGGGGGTGGATGAGATTTAGAGGCGTGCAAAAGATGCCACAACATGTACTGCTGGCTGCTGCTAATGTCCGGTGAGCTTCATCTATGTCAGACAAAAAGCAGCAAGACAGGATGGAAACACAAGTTCTCAGTCCAAGAACATGTGCATGTATGAATCATGTCTACTGACCAAGTACAGCATGTGGGTCCAAACCTGTCAGCTGCTGGCGATGCTCTGGCTGCTGGTATCGTGGCACTACTTCTATTCCAGGAAAGAAAGAAAAGCAGCAGTACAGCGGTCCTGAAGGTAGGGATGGGCGACATGGCCTAAAAATCCCATCTCAATACGATGCATTTCAAAGAGTCAGCAGTAATCAAATTAATAGAAGGCCAGCATCCCGGAGTCGCCTCTTCACTGTTGACATTGAGACTGGTGTTTTCGGGTACTATTTAATGAAGCTGCCAGTTGAGGACTTCTGAGGCGTCTGTGTCTGACACTCTAATGTACTTGTCCTCTTGCTCAGTTGCTCAGTTGTGCACAGGGGCCTCCCACTCCTCTTTCTATTCTGGTTAGAGCCAGTTTGCGCCGTTCTGTAAAGGGAGTAGTACACAGCATTGTACGAGATCTTCAGTTTCTTGGCAATTTCTCGTATGGAATAGCCTTAATTTCTCAGAACAAGAATAGACTGACGAATTTCAGAAGAAAGTTCTTTGTTTCTGGACATGTTGAACCTGTAATCGAACCCACAAATGCTGATGCTCCAGATACTTAACTAGTCTAAAGAAGGCCAGTTTTATTGGTTATTTAATCAGAACAACAGTTTTCAGCTGTGCTAACATAATTGCAAAAGGTTTTTCTAATGATCAATTAGCCTTTTAAAATTATAAACTTGGATTAGCTAACACAACGTGCCATTGAAACACAGGAGTGATGGTTGCTGATAATGGACCTCTGTACGCCAATGTAGATATTCCATAAAAAATCAGCAGTTTCCAGCTACAATAGTGATTTACAACATTAACAATGTCAACACTGTATTTTTGATCAATTTGATGTTATTTTAATGGACAGTTTTCTTTTCTTTTTCAAAAACAAGGACATTTCTAAGTGACCCCAAACTTTTGAACGGTAGTGTATATATATATATATACTGTATGTTGAGAGTTAGAATAATAGAATACACAAGATGCTGTTTCAAAATTTGTTTGTGCATCAGCAGTCACTCAGTTAGCCCATGTCAGCCCCATTTTTTTTAGATTGGTAAATTAGTCTAGCGGCCAGCTATCTAAACTTGTAGTAAGCATGGTCGAATTACCGACTGGGGTGGGGACCATTGATCATCAGTTATTATATTAAAAACTGCCAACATTTGCCTCCATCCCATGGCAAATTGCACAGAATTGCAGGATATGAACTTTAAAATATTGTATTTTTTCTCTTCGCTGTCACGAGGGGGGGGTGCTAAAATGTTTTGCTCTGGGGTGAGAAATGGGTACAGAGACCCGTGAGCCTCTGCTGATGAGTTCTGTTTTTTTGTGGCCTCAACTCCCCATCAAAGTTGCCCATCCCTGATCTATATGATGTTTTGAACGTCAGAAGGCTGGTGGGTTGAGGAAAGGTTTCACCACAAAAAGGTGAGATGGGGGAGAGGGTAATGTTGGGTCACTCATAGACATACATACATTGTCAGAGTCATGGTACCACAAAATGGTTTACCTTCTCATGTAGTTTTTTGTTCTGACTGGAACTGGTCCTAGGGGTCGCCAATTTCAACACACTAACACACATACATTCCTTTACAAGCATGTCGCTCAAGTCGTTCACAAAGTTGCTTTTATTCTGTTTATGTTCAATGTCCTATAAAACCTGTCAGTGGGATAAACTGCTTTTTTATGTCCGCCCATGGGAGAGGCACCCTTTTGAACTGGGGGTCACCCTACCAAGCCCCCTAACCTCCAGCCCTAAACCTTGTAAACCCCCCCAGCGAGAGGCAGACATGTTACAGTCTGGGGGATTATGGGTCGGGTCTTGTCAAGTGGCATGCATAGTGTGTGTGTATGAGTTTGTATGTATGAGGGGGGACTTTACTGCGACACTGCGGTGTGAAGCCTGGTCTTTGTGTACGGGCCAGCTGTGTGTGTATGTGTGTGTGTGTGTGGGGGGGGGGGGGGCTTGTACATTCACAGCAAACTCACAAAGCTAGCTAAATAAACCCACCACCCACCACTCAAGTAGAGGTACAAGCACATGCATGCAGGCACACACACACACACACACACACACACACACAAATGCATACATAGTGCACACTTATACTGTAGCTTGGGGTACACATTTCCACCATTTGGAGATAAGTTAAGGTGGAATAGTGACAGCAAGCTACTTCCCTTTCCTCCAAAGTCTGGGTATGGGACTATTAGCTTTCATATGATTAGTGATTCATTTACATCTGTCCCTCATTTTAAGGTCAACCCTGTTACATGAACTGAACTCTCCATCTAATATGTGAAACCATTCCTTTAAAAAATGTAAATAATAATAATATTGAACAAATCTAAAAGTTGATTCATAGTGTAAAAGCAGATGATCTGATCTACTCTTCTTTTTTTGACAAAGTTACACATCTCAAAAGGCACCGAAATAGTGGAATGACCCAGCTGGGTGAACTGAGTGACGGTGAAATTGCTGTACTTCAAACATAAACAAACACATTTCTTAGTTAAACTGTGGTTATGAGATGTTGGGTGATTCCTCATGAAACTAGAACAAAATGGTCCTTTGAAGGAAGGATTGTTGACATATATTTGACATTTGTAACTGAAAGCGTATTTGACAAAAATAGATTTAAAGTTATGGCCCATTTTACAGTTTTTTCCAATCGATGTGGAGCAATTTTCACAAGTATGTGGTACATTTTCACAATGATTAGTAGAAAACAGATCATAAAAGGCAGTTGTTTAAGCACGTTTTCAATTGACTAAGTACAACACACAAACTCATAGTCACTTTTTCACCAAGGTTGATTAGTGTTTAATCTACAAATACATGTTTCACATTGAAATAAATTGCATTGGCCAATACAATGCTATAAAACAGTATATGCCATTTACGTAACAGGTGCTTTTATCCAAAGTGACTCCACACATTTTCATATGTGACCCCAGTGGGAATCGACCCCACAACTCTGGTGTTGCTAGATCTATACTAACTGAGCCACACAGGACCAATACAACACATAAGAACAATACATTACTGTAAAATACAATACATGATTACAATACAGGTGGAAAATACAGTGCTTTGCAAAAGTATTCATCCCCCTTGGCGTTTTTCCTATTTTGCTGCATTACATCCTGTAATTTAAATAGATTTTTATTTGGATTTCATGTAATGGATATACACAAAATAGTCCAAATTGGTGAAGTGAATGAAAAAAATAACTTGTTTAATAAAATAAAAAAACGGAAAAGTGGTGAGTGCATATGTGTTCACCCCCTTTGCTCTGAAGTCCCTAAATAAGATCTGGTGCAACCAATTACCTTCAGAAGTCAAATAAAGTTAAATAAAGTCCACCTGTGTGCAATCTAAGTGTCACATGATCTCAGCGTATATATACTGTCACGTTCGTCATAAAGATCGGACCAAGGTGCAGCGTGGTATACGTACATTCTTATTTATTTTAACGAATGAACACTGAACAAAATAACAAAACAAACCGTGAAGCTATATGGATTGTGCAGACAGGCAACTAAACATAGAACAAGAACCCACAAACACCAAAGTGTAAATGGCTACCTAAATATGATCCCCAATCAGAGACAACGATAAACAGCTGCCTCTGATTGGGAACCATATCAGGCCACCATAAACATACAAATACCTAGACCTACAAAACCCTAGACATACAAACACCCTAGACAATACAAAAACCCCTAGACAATACAAAACCCCTAGACAATACAAAACCCCTAGACAATACAAAAACTAGCGTAATCCACCCTAGTCACACCCTGACCTAACCAAAATATAAAGACAGAGATATCTCAGGTCAGGGCGTGACATGTTCTGTTTTGAAAGGCCCCAGAGTCTGCAACACCGCTAAGTAAGGGGCACCACCAAGCAAACGGTACCATGAAGACCAAGGAGCTCTCCAAACAGGTCAGGGACAAAGTTGTGGAGAAGTACAGATCAGGGTTGGGTTATAAAAAATATCAGAAGCTTTGAACATCAAATCGATTATTTAAAAAATGGAAAGAATATGGCACCACAACAAACCTGCCAAGAGAGGGCAGCCCACCAAAACTCACGGACCAGGCAAGGAGGGCATTAATCAGAAAGAGACCAAGAAAGAGACCAAAGATAACCCTGAAGGAGCTCCACAGCAGAGATTGGACTATCTGGTCCATCGGACCACTTTAAGCAGTACACTCCACAGAGCTGGACTTTATGGAAGAGTGGCCAGAATAAAGTCATTGCTTCATAAAAAAAAAAGTAAACATGTTTGGTGTTCACCAAAAAGCATGTGGGAGACTCCCCAAACATATGGAAGAAGGTTCTCTGTTCAGATGAGACTAAAATTGAGCTTTTTGGCCATCAAGGAAAAGCTATGTCTGGCGCAAACCCAACACCTCTCATCACCCCAAGAAACCATCCCCACAGTGAAGCATGGTGGTGGCAGCATCATGCTGTGGGGATGTTTCTCATCTGCACTGACTGGGAAACTGGTGAGAATTGAAGGAATGATGGATACAGGGAAATTCTTGAGGGAAACCTGATTCAGTCTTCCAGAGATTTGAGACTGGGACGGAGGTTCACCTTCCACCAGGACAATGACCCTAAGCATACTGCTAAAACAACACTTGAGTGGTTTAAGGGGAAACATTGAAATGTCTTGGAATAGCCTAGTCAAAGCCCAGACCTCAATCCAATTGAGAATCTGTGGTATGACTTAAAGATTCCTGTATACCAGCGGAACCCATCCAACTTGAAGGAGCTGGAGCAGTTTTGGCTTGAAGAATGGGCAAAAATCCCAGTGGCTAGCTGTGCCAAGCTTATAGAGACATACCCCAAGAGACTTGCAGCTGTAATTGCGGCAAAAGGTGGCTCTACAAACTATTGACTTTGGGGGGGTGAATAGTTATGCATGCTCCAGTTTTCTGTTTTTCTTTGTCTTATTTCTTGTTTGTTTCACAATAAAACATATTTTGCATCTCCAAAGTGATAGGCATGTTGTGTAAATCAAATTAAACACCCCCCCAAAAAATCTATTTTAATTCCAGGTTGTAAAGCAACAAAATAGTAAAAATGCCAAGGGGGGTGAATACTTTCGTAAGTCACTGTATATGTTTGCCATCCCCATGGGCATACTGTACCACCCTCTTTTAGGCTATTGATGAAGTATGCAATCACATTACTCTAGACCTACAGTACCAGTCAAAAGTTTGGACACACCTACTCATTCCAGGGTTGTTCTTTATTTTTACTATTTTCTACATTGTAGAGTAATAGTGAAGACATCAAAACTATGAAATAACACATATGGAATCATGTAACCCCCAACAACAACAAAAGCACCATTCTGCACTAACTGTCATTTTTATTCAGACATTTGGGACAGCACAAATAAATAATCATAACATTTAAAACTATATAAATATAAAAATATATACTAAAATAAGACTCATGAATATCAAAAAGAAGTAACAAAGACAAATAGAAACAAATTTGTGTTTATTTGGCACTCGAGAATCAATACATTACCCATCCTCCAACACTGTCAACCAAGACTAAACCAATTCACCTTGGTGGTGTGCAGACTGGTTTTATATTTTTCTTTAGGATTTTGCACAAACCAGAAAAAATGCAACAATATGTCTGTGGAACTATATATTCACAGTATTATGAATGAATTGTGGTTTATTTGGTAGCATTTCGTAGTGTGACGGATTTTACTAATTGCATTAGTACTATATAAAGTTAGAGGTGCGCTATTAGATAGATTCCCCCGCTCTCCCTACCTCGGGCTTCCAGTTCGAGGTAGTGTGACTGATTTTACTAATTGCATTAGTACTGTGCAAAGTTAGAGGTGCGCTATTTGATAGATTCCCCCGCTCCCCCTACCTCTGGCTTCCAGTGGGGAGACAAAATTCGAGGCTAAAATATAGTCATTGCATAAGTATTCAGCCCCTTTGTTTAAGCAAGCATAAATGAGTTCAGGAGTAACATTTAGGCTTAACAAATCACATAATAAGTTACATGGACTCTAGGGTTTGGAATGATTGTTGAATGACTTCCCCTTCCTCTGTCCCCTATACATACAACATATGTAAGGTCCCTCTGTCAAGTATTGAATTTAAAGCACAGATTCAACTACAATGACCAGGGAGCTTTTGGAAAGCCTCATAAAGAAGGGGAGTGATTGATAAATGGGTAACAATAACAAATCAGACATTGAATATCTCTTTAAGCATGGTCAAGTTCATAATTATGCTGTGGATGATGAATTAAACGACCCAGACACATCAAAGATACAGTCGTTCTTCTGAAATTAAACTGCTCAGGGATGTTACCATGAGGCCATTGGTGATTTTAAAACAGATACAGAACAGAGTTCAATGGGAGAAAACTGAGGATGGATTAACAACATTGTAGTGACTCCACAATAATGACCTAAATGACAGAGTGAAAAGAACAACACAAATATACAGAATAAAATATTCCAAAACATGCATCTTATATGCAACAAGGCACTAAAGTAATACTGAAGAAAAAAGCACAGCAAAGGAATATACTTTTTGGCCTACATGCTAAGCCTTATATTTGGGGCACAACACATCACTGAGGAACTGCCTCCTTATTTTCAAGCATGGTGGTGGCTGCATCCTGGTATGGGTATGCTTGATATCGTCAAAGACTGGAGAGATAAAATCCTTGCTTCAGTCTGCTTTACACCAGAGACTGGGAGAAGAATTCACCTTTCAGCAGGACAATAACCTACAACACAAGGCCAAATCTACACTGGAGTTACTTACCAAGAAGACAGTGAATGTTCCTGAATGGCTAAGTTACAGTTTTGACTGAAAATCTATGGCAAGACTTAAAAATTGCTGTCTGGCCATGATCCCCAACATTTTGACAGAGCTTGAAGAATTTTGAAAAGAATAGTAGGCATATATTGCACAATCCAGGTGTGCAAAGATCTTAAAGACTTTCCCAAGAAGACTCACTGCTGTAATCAATGCCTATGGTGTTTCTAACATGTATTGACTCAAGGAGCTGAATTTTTCTTCCACTTTGACATTACAGACTATTTTATGTAGATTATTGCCAAAAAAGTACAAAAGTACCCGCGCATGGGTGTAGCAGTGGTGGGATGTGAAGTGTGACGACGTGCCCCTAAGAACCAGGGGAGGGACAGGGGAGAACCAGGGGAGGGACAGGGGAGAACCAGGGGAGGGATATGGGAGAACCAGGGGAGAACCAGGGGAGGGACAGGGGAGAACCAGGGGAGGGACAGGGGAGAACCAGGGGAGAACCAGCGGAGGGACAGGGGAGAACCAGGGGAGGGACAGGGGAGAACCAGGGGAGGTACAGGGCGGAGAGTTCTCATCAAGCCCAGGATGGGACAACCTCATGGGTAGGGTCAGTTGAACTTTGTGAATCAACAGTTTTCCCGACCAACTTGTCCCACTCCTGGTTCTGGAGGGCAATATGATGTACAAACTGTTTTTGCAGGAAAGCACAAACAGCGAACACGAGTTTCAAATAGTTTCAAGTAGTAACAAATACTTTTTCCCCCTTAATTTCTCATCAAGACCCTGAGATGCTGAATCAGATGTATTTGTGCTGAGCTGGAGGAAAAGTTTGCATGCCATGTGGCTCTCCAGGACCAGGGTTGGTGACCACTGTTAAAGTTCTCCAGACTACATGGATGACTTTGTTTTAAGCCCTGCGTGAGGCTGTGGTGGACTCTGAGTTGACAGTGATTAATACTTGTCATTATGTAGGGAACTATTCTAAAGGAGCCCTCTCTTTGAAGTCAGACCCGTGATTTCACTGTCCCGAGGGCTGAGAAACCAACATGGCCCAATTGTTTGCCTGTCTCTTTCCATTTGGGGACGATGTCCAGGGCTATAGGTTCAGAGTTGTGACATATTGGGGACAGACAGATCATCAGGACTTTTAGGAACCACACACAGAAAGGGGGGGGATTCCAAGCCTCTCTGGGTGCTTCTGTCCCCCTGGGATGGTGTGACTGTAGTGTTGGGATGTTGACTCCTCTGCTTGCCCACGGAATTCCAGCATTGCCACACAGAGAACGGGAAAGTAAGGAAGAATGTGGCAAAGTGGGAGTTTCGCAAAGTTAGGCTTTGCCAACCAATCAGAGATAGAGCCCATGACGGCTGTGGAACTGTAAAGGAGAGATGGTTGACCCATCATTACCATGGTGACAGGGTCAGCCTCTCAACTCCCACTGTAATAACTGTAATAAAAGAGTAGCCTGAAAGTGTGATTGGTTTGGAGGGTCTCCTCTCTTATCCCCCCTCTCATCTCTCCTCTCCTCCCCTCTCCTCTCCCCACCTATCCCCCTCTCCTCTCCCCCCTCTCCTCCTCTCCCCTCCCCTCCCCTCTCCCCCCTCTCCTCTACTCCCCTCTCCTCCCCTCTCCTCTCCTCTCCCCCCTCTCCTCTTCTCCCCTCTCCTCCTTTCCCCTCTACTCTCCTGTTCATCAGTAAACAGTAGACCAGATGTCATAGTTGGATACAGGGGGTATCCAACGATGTTTGAAGGCCAAACACAGCTAATTGAATACTGTGTCTCAGTGCCATTGCATAGCTAGGATTCCCCTTGACTGTGCATCTGCTCTATGACACACACACACACGTGCACACGTGCACACACACACACAGTAAATCATTGGAGCGAGAGCAGTAGAGAGACACTGACAGATTGACTGGACAGAGATTGCTCTGTATAAGTTACAATTAAAAACACTTTACCAAGCAAAGCACAAGCAC
This sequence comes from Salvelinus alpinus, assembly GCF_045679555.1. Classification (NCBI taxonomy): domain Eukaryota; kingdom Metazoa; phylum Chordata; class Actinopteri; order Salmoniformes; family Salmonidae; genus Salvelinus; species Salvelinus alpinus. The sequence continues at coordinate 26,809,677 of NC_092099.1, forward strand.
TTTCACACATTCACACACACTGTATATTTTGTAGACTTGCCTGGGATCCTTTCGCTCCAATGGTTATTACTGAGTTATTTCAATAGGATATTTCTGGTTGGACTCTAAGCATGTTTTCGTTGAGCCTCTAAATAGCATTCCTGGGGTAATACTCATCAGGGGTACTGGACAATGACACATAATATGCAGCATAAACTTTCTCTGGCCTGCTGGCTAGGTGGTGTGTGTGTTTGTATGTGTGTGTGTGCGTGTGTGTGTTTGTATGTGTGTGTGTGTGTGATGGGGGTATGTGTCTGTGTCCCACTCATTACATTACTTTACATTTGACAGACGCACAGGTTAGGAACCCATTGACATTCTCTTCACACAGTGTGTGTGACCATGATTTAAGCAAGACCGTTTCTCACTCAGTCTAGAGTACAGTTTTCTGGTTTTCATTAGTCACACATGCTTCTAATCCTCTGTCTGTCTTTCTGCCTGTAGTCATATGGGAGACACACAGCACCGGGCCAGCTCTGTAATGTGATAATAAGGTGCTGAAAGCTCCTGTAATGTCCTTCATATCCCTCTACTCACACCCACTGTACAGCATGCTTTCAGTTGACTGGTTTTACTCTCGCTCTCTGCTCTCTCTCTCTGCTCTCTCTCTGCTCGCTCTCCCTCCTCACTCTCTCTCTACTCCCTCTCTCTTTCTGCTCTCTCTCGCTCTCTGCTCTCTCTCTCTCTTTCTGCTCTCTCTCTCTCTGCTCTCTCTCTCTCTTTCTGCTCTCTCTCTCTGCTCTCTCTCTCTCTGCTCAAGACACATTTCAGTTGAATGCATTCAGTTGTATAACTGACTAGGTATCCTCCTTTCCCTTTCTTTCTTTCTCTCTCTCTCTCTCTCTCTCTCTCTCTCTCTCTCTCTCTCTCTCTCTCTCTCTCTCTCTCTCTCTCTCTCTCTATCTCTCTCTCTCTCTCTCTCTCTCTCTCTGCCTCTCTGTCTCTCTCTCTCTCTCTGCTCTCTTTCTCTCTGCCTCTCTGTCTCTCTCTCTCTCTCTCTGCTCTCTTTCTGCCCCTATCTCTCTCTCTCTGTTCTCTCTCTCTCTGCCCCTCTCTCTCTCTCTCTCTCTGCTCTCTTTCTCTCTGTTCTCTCTCTCTGCTCTCTCTCTCGCCGCTCTCTCTACCTCTCTCTCTCTCTAGGATAATTTAGTCTAGGTGCTGATGAGATGTGTCTGTGAACCAACAGGAAGTGGTCATGATGAGTGTGGAATGAGATTCAGATTTCTATAGATATTTTACTGGCAGAGAATTGAGAAAAGATGGGTGTTTGCACTATTTAGAGTAGGAACTGAAGACACACAAAAACACACATGTACACATGTCCACACACACACACACACACACACACACACACACACACACACACACACACACACACACACACACACACACACACACACACACACACACACACACACACACACACACACACACACACACACACACACACACACACACACACACACACACACACACACACACACACACACACAGTGGGAGGTGACTGAGGCTTATTGAGGCTTCATTAAAGGAACAGGAAGAGAATTTAAGCCCAGGGACAAACACACTGTCCCATTACAGCCTAACTAACGTGTACCTTTCACACCGCCGCTCAAAGTGTGTGTGTGCAGTAGAGCTCCATCAGGCTGAATGCCCACATCGCAATTTCAGAGAATGTAAGGGAATCCTTGCAAACAGTTCAACTCTACTTACTGACATTAATTAAAGCACACCTTAACATTGTTGAAGTGGTTGACTCCAACAGGAATGCAAATGTTTTAATCGTTAGTGCTAGGTTAGGACAAAAAAAGTGCAATGCTTTGGACAGCAGTTGAGAAACACAACATGAGGCTATTCAGTTCTATTAATTTTCTTGACTTACTCATACGTCATTAGTCGTTAATCATCAGTAGAGACAGGCTGGACATGGCTAGGAAGAGCTGACGCTTGCCTGTGGAAGACAGGATGGGACATCCACCCTTTCACACCCCTCTGTCACCGTGGTCACCCCACACACACACTTACTGCATTCCGTCACCCACGGTGGAGACATCCTGCTACTTGCTGTCTATTCTCTAAGATCCTGAGGGCTAAGAGCAGGCTCTGTCAGTGGAGGGGTGGACACATGGCGGTGTGCACGTACACAGGCACACACACACTCTGGATACCACAAAGTGAGCGAGTCAGGTGGGGTGGGGGGTTGAGGACAGGTGTCAGAACTGCCTTGGAAGAACAGTGTCATGTTCTTGCTCTTAGGACTCCTGACTTGAGTGTATGTATGGGGTGATGACGTCCAGTGGTGGCCTATTGTGGAAGCCCCTGACTCATCAGCTGACCCACAGTGTGTGTCGGGCCAGGTGGCTTGGAGTAGCTAACACACACACACACACGCACGCACGCACGCACGCACGCACACACACACACACACACACACACACAAAACCCCCCACAAACACACATATTTTTACTCCCTACTACTGTTAAGCAGGTCTTCACTCCCCCCCCTCCCTCTGACTCCTCCCAGTAGAGTATATAAATCAGGGTCATGCTGTGTGGTGTTGTTCGGATCTCATATCCCAGGGCTTTCTCTGTCCGTCTGTCTGTCTCTCCGTCTGTCTGACTGCACTGATTATTCTCCCTTTACAACGGCCACTCACAGAGAAAGGTAAGGAATTTTCCAATCCTCCAGCCTTAGCTCCTTTTTCAGAATTTCAGATGATGAAAAATGGATGAATATCCTGATTATTACAGCAGATAAATGCTGTAAAGAATTAAGCTTTTTAGATGCATGTAAAACAAAAAAACATCTGCTTAAGTTCTGGGCAACATCTGATGGGACACATTTTGTCACTTGGTTTGTGTGTCTGTATATGCAATATGTTTGTATTTGTCTAATAGGTACTGGTCATTTAGACAATGCTGACTGGTTGACCACCATTGAGTGTATTCTGGAGTCATCAGAACCAGAGTTGTATATGTCAGAAGCCTTGGTATATAAGCTGTGTTCGTTGTGGTTGATTTTTGTTTCTCTGTGGGGGGAAAGTATTTCCCCAGTGTATTCTTCATATCATGTGTTGGATTTACACATTTATATTTAGTCCAGTAAGATCTAAGTCTTCCTCTGTAATTGACTAAATTGTTTGAGGGTAGCACAAATCCCCTTTGGTCCACTTACATTATAGTTAGGTTGTTCTTGGATGTGATTGGCTGTTTTGGATGAAATGAGAATGGGAAGGCCTAATAGGCTAGTTGAACCATTATGTTTTGTAAAGCGGAAGTGTCTTTGTTCACCTTGGCTGCTTCTCGAGCAGAGGTCACTGAGATGTCTGTGGTGCAGTTTATGTTTCATTCAAATATGATAGAGTTTGTACTGTGTCTAATGGTGGCCATGCTTGGCTACAATCTGACCAGTAGACCATAGTAGGACTGGTGGACAGGGTGTGGGCCAGGGAAAGCCTGGGCGGCAGGTAGCTCTTCTCCTTGGCTATGTAGTGAGAGTGCCCCCTAGTGGGGTGGGTTTGTCCAGTTCTCCTCTTCTGACAAAAGTTGCCATCCCCAGGGAAATGGAATGTGTGTATCTATGAGAGAATGTTTGTTTAGAAAGCATGTGTGTTTGTACACTTTTTTGTGTGTGTGTGTGTGTGTGTGTGTGTGTGTATGCAGGAGCGTATGAGTGTGTGCACGTGTGCTAATGTGCGTGCATCTATATGTGTGTGTGTGTGTGTGTGTGTGTGTGTGTGTGTGTACGTGCATGTGTGTGTGTGTGTGTGTGTGTGTGTGTGTGTGTGTGTGTGTGTGTGTGTGTGTGTGTGTGTGTGTGTGTGTGTGTGTGTGTGTGTGTGGGCCGTGAGATGTGTGTGTGGCAGAGGGATGAAGGCAAACTGTCAGGTCTGTGTGATGGGGGCAGGAGCAGAAGTTTGGTGAGAAAAGAGCCCAGAGCAAACACTGTCACTGGCTGACAGGAGTTATTTCTCCCTGGAATACTTACAGCTCATTGACTAAGTGATGTTCTCTCCCTAGAATAATGACAGCTCATTGGCTACGTGATGTTCTCTCCCTTGAGTAATGACAGCTCATTGGATAGATAGTGTTCTCTCACTGGAAAGCTCATTGTTGCATTGGCCTGTCAATCAAAGTTCATTTTTATTTATGGTCTAATTCTTTGAGGCAGGAGTGACCAAGGCCTGATTCATGAGTGTCCAACATTACAGAACATATTTACTGCTCACCACCCGACCTCTATTGATTCACAGTTTGCTGGTCCAATCAGAGTGCCGAGTTTGCGTTTCACTAGACAATTTGTTGCAGATTTTCTTGCAGGGGCGATCTGCAGCTACTGTCTCTGGCTACGTGTAGAGTATTCCACGTAGACTCTTTGCCTCAAAATGAGTGACAAAACATTACAAAATGTGGCCAGATAAACTCAAGTCATTCATTTAAAGTCAAAGTCGAGTCCTGAGTCCTGAGGCTCCATGTCAAATCTGAAGTTATTTTATTTTCTATTAAGTGTGACTCTAGTCAGACTCTAGTCAGGCTCGAGTCCAGTCATGTGACTCGAGTCCACAACTCTGGAAACTGCTTGGCTGGAGCAAAATTGTTTAGATTCGGCTTGTACAGTCACAAGCACACAATCGCTTCATTGCGTAAATGAACAAACAGCTGGGAGCACATTTTCCACTTTGACCAGACAAATGGCCAGAGAGCTGTCTAGTCTAACTGGTAGTGTCCCTGAGGCATCACAAGCTTTTTCCTGGACCTTATTCAGTGCTTGAAACGTTCTGAGATTTGCAGATATAGAAATATCACAGAAAACTGTGGGCTATGGGCTAACTGTAACTGATTGGTCATTGATGTTTACTGTATATCATAAGGATGGGTTTCAGTGTCATTGTGATTGTTGTTGGCAGTCTATTCAGGGCATGTGGAAATCAGAGAATGTGTGTAGGATCTACCCCGAGCTGAGGGCCTTGTATTCCAATGTCCTTCTCATAGACTTCGCCTTAACTCACAGATCTAGTTTCAGCTTACCATCCCCAAATCCTAACCTTCACTATCAGAAGGGAAACATGCTAAACTGGCCTCAGATCAGTATCTGTGTATCTTAGAGAGTGCTGGAACATGGTGAAGATTCACATTCACATCATAAATTGGTGGTTGAATACACTGGAGCACAGGTTGGTGTGTGTGTGTGTGTGTGTGTGTGTGTGTGTGTGTGTGTGTGTGTGTGTGTGTGTGTGTGTGTGTGTGTGTGTGTGTGTGTGTGTGTGTGTGTGTGTGTGTGTGTGTGTGTGTGTGTGTGTGTGTGTGTGTGTGTGTGTGTGTGTGTGTGTGTGTGTGTGTGTGTGTGTGTGTGTGTGTGTGACTTGAACCCATTTAATGCTATTTGATGGTGTGGCTGCTTAATCCACTGCCTTTAAAAGCTGTTCTCAACAATGAACCATTTTCCCCTCCTCTTTTGGACAGGGCATATTTTCCACAGCTCCTCTCATTCTGAATTTCTCTCTCCTTATTTCTGTACCAGGCCAGTTCCACTCATCTGACTCACATACAGACACAAGCCTAAAAGCTTAAACACATCATGAGTATACAAAACATGACAGACTGACCAGGTGAAAGCTATGATCCCTTATTGATGTCACTTGTTAAATCCACTCCCACCAGTGTAGATTAAGGGGAGGAGACAGGTTAAAGAAGGATGTTTAAGCCTGGAGAGAATTGAGACAAGGATTGTGTATGTGTGCCATTCAGAGGGTGAATGGGCAAGACAAAATATTTAAGGGCCTTACGGGGTATGGTAGTAGGTACCAGGTGCAGCGGTTTGTGTCAAGAACTGCAACACTGCTAGGTTTTTCACACTCAACAGTTTCCCGTGTGTATCAAGAATGGTCCACCACCCAAAGGCTAACTT